>NC_056743.1:327685483-327790483 GCF_019279795.1 Protopterus annectens
GATGAGCATTTCCATGACTGTGTGTGAGTTTATGGAGGCTTGTTTGCGGATACTTGGATGTGTGATTGCGGGGTAATGTATTGGAACGTGCATGTATGTATGTATGTGTATTTGTGTGCAAAGGTTGCCTATGCTACTACAATGCATAAGCTGGTAGGAATGACATTAGCACAGTCAGATCTAACAAGGCAGTGTTCAATTCAGAGACATGGTAATGAGTCATTAACAAGCTTCTGTGTGTGACCTTGCCATATCTCTGAAATGGAGACTCTCTCCGTCTCACTATTTGACCAACACACACTGGCCAGTTAACAGAGGTACCAGGTGGAGAGCATCTCTCTGAAACCTAGCCAGGTTTTCTGTAGAGCCTGATGTGTACTGGTAAGGCTAACAGAAGAAATTAGGATCAATCCAAACAGCAGACTCGTCCATTAGAGGAGCACTACCAAACTGATGCACTTTGTTATCACTAGAGGAACACTACCAAACTGATGTACTTTGTTATCACTAGAGGAGCACCACCAAACTGATGCACTTTGCTATCACTAGAGGAGCACTACCAAACTGAGGCACTTTATCACTAGAGGAGCACTACCAAACTGATGCACTTTGCTATCACTAGAGGAGCACTACCAAACTGAGGCACTTTGTTATCACTAAAGGAGCACTACCAAACTGATACACTTTGTTATCACTACAGGAGCACTACCAAACTGATGCACTTTGTTATCACTAGAGGAGCACTACCAAACTGATGCACTTTGCTATCACTAGAGGAGCACTACCAAACTGATGCACTTTGTTATCACTAGAGGAGCACTACCAAACTGATGCACTTTGCTATCACTAGAGGAGCACTACCAAACTGAGGCACTTTATCACTAGAGGAGCACTACCAAACTGATGTACTTTGTTATCACTAGAGGAGCACTACCAAACTGATACACTTTGTTATCACTACAGGAGCACTACCAAACTGAGGCACTTTATCACTAGAGGAGCACTACCAAACTGATGTACTTTGTTATCACTAGAGGAGCACTACCAAACTGATACACTTTGTTATCACTACAGGAGCACTACCAAACGGATGCACTTTGTTATCACTAGAGGAACACTACCAAACTGATGCACTTTATTATCACTAGAGGAACACTACCAAACTGATGCACTTTGTTATCACTAGAGGAGCACTACCAAACTGAGGCACTTTGTTATCACTAAAGGAGCACTACCAAACTGAGGCACTTTGTTATCACTAGAGGAGCACTACCAAACTGATGCACTTTGTTATCACTAGAGGAGCACTACCAAACTGATACATTTTGTTATCACTACAGGAGCACTACCAAACTGATGCACTTTGTTATCACTAGAGGAACACTACCAAACTGATGCACTTTGTTATCACTAGAGGAGCACTACCAAACTGAGGCGCTTTGTTATCACTAAAGGAGCACTACCAAACTGAGGCACTTTGTTATCACTAGAGGAGCACTACCAAACTGAGGCACTTTGTTATCACTAGAGGAGCACTACCAAACTGATGCACTTTGTTATCACTAGAGGAGCACTACCAAACTGAGGCACTTTGTTATCACTAAAGGAGCACTACCAAACTGATACACTTTGTTATCACTAGAGGAGCACTACCAAACTGAGGCACTTTGTTATCACTAGAGGAGCACTACCAAACTGAGGCACTTTGTTATCACTAGAGGAGCACTACCAAACTGATACACTTTGTCATCACTGGCAAAGCTCTAACGTCTGCTGCCCCCAGCTGTCCCAGTGGGGACCTGAAAAACAGACATCTTCATGGCAAAACAAAATTTTCTTCTGTAATGATGAATAATATTTCAAACATTTACCTACCATATACTTTAATAAATCAATGTCCAACAAATATAAAGTATCTTGGACACATTTCTTAAACCATAACATTGCATATTTTCTTTCCTCATTCATCATACTATCCATATTAACGCTTAAGGACAAAGACTTGACTTTGTTAAATGTTTATTTCAGTCTGTCTCTCCCTCTGTCACATACTCACTCTCTCACGCTCTTTAAATTACATGTTATTGTTGCTATTTTAACTTGTCCTTTGGATTCAAGTATTTCCATAACCTCCTACTTTTTCACTTTTAAGAATCAAAACATTTGATGTCTGTACAACACAAAGTACAGTTGTGTACACTTACCATAAATGTAGATGTTTGAGTGTATTCACTGTTGCAGTCATCACCTGTGGGTTATCCTTGCTGTGGTAGCCTTCGGCCGGCCCGAATACCAGAGTCAGTGTTTTTCTGCATCAGCTGTCTTCGCTTGTAGACTGACATCAGGTCGTCAGTGCTATAAAGCAAGGCAGCTGACACCATCACATCAGTTTTTCTTGCCTTAACCAGTTAGAAGCCCAAGAAAATATGGCAAAGTGGTCCTGGTGGTTAAAAACCACCCTAAGAAGCTTATGTCTCCCTAAGGAAAGAGTATATAAGGGGGGAGAAGGGAGGAAAACCAGGACTGCAACAGTGAATACACTCACACATCTACATTTATGGTAAGTGTACACAACTGAACTATGTTCTTCATGTTTCACTGTTGCAGTCATCACCTGTCGGAGGATTCCCAAAGATGAGGAGGGGGTGGATGGATTAAGTGGGGACCTAGGCATGGGTAAGCAAGCCCTGCAGAACTGCAGAGGCAAACCCTGCCCTAGCCTTAGAGAAAAAGGAGGAAGGTGGTAATGCTTTGTAAAGGTATGGACCAAAGTCCAGGTGGCAGCTTCCGAGATGTCCCTGGTGGGAACTCCTCTGAGGAATGTTGTGGAAGTGGAGGCTGCCATACTGGAATGGGTACGAACAGACTTAGGGGTTGGTTTCCCAGTAATCTGTAGCAGAAATGGATACAATGTGATATCCATTTGGAAATGGGTTGCTTGGAAATAGGCTTCCCCTCTGCCCCTGGGGCAAAGCTGACAAGAAGTTGGTCCATTTTCCTGAAGGGTTCAGTACAGTCTGGGTAGTATCTGAGCTGTCTGTGCATGTCTATTGAGTGCAGAATTCTTTCCCCCTTGTTTTCAGGGTTAGGGAAGAAGGTGGTCAGATGAATGGCCTGGTTGAGAGTCACATTAGATACCACCTCGGGCATAAAGGAGGGGTTAGTCCTAAGGGAGACCCTGTCTGCATGGAAAATGATGAAGGGCTCAATGGCCATCAGTGCCTGAAGTTCAGAAACCCTTCTGGCTGAAGTGATAGCTGGTAAGAAAGCATTCTTCCATGAGAGGTATTTCAGTTCTGCTGAAGCAGCAGGTTCGAAGAGTGGTAAGGTTAGTTTTTCCAGAACATAATTCAGGTCTCAGGCTGGCGTGGGTGGCCTTCAGGGAGGTCTGATATTAGAATCCCCTCTGAGGAATTGTTTAATCAAAGGATGTGAGAACAGGGGCTGGTCTGTATCGAAATGAGTTGAAATGGCTGGGGCGTGGATTTTAACAGAAGAGAAGGAAAGGCCACTATTGAGTAACTCTGCTAGATAGTCCAGGGTAAGAGGGACATAAGGTTGTGAGGAAATGGCCCCTCTGAACTGGCTCCAGGAGCAGAATCTTTTCCATTTCCCTGCGCAAGATTTTCTGGTGCTGGGGCTTCTGGCTCTGTGATAATGTCTAGGACCTATTTACTTAACATGTGCCCCTTGCCTTTAGAGTATTAGTCATGCTGATAATTTGAGAGTCTGCAAGTCTGGGTGCATTTCCCCCCCTGCTTGAATCAAGAGGTTTGGGATCTGGGGAAGCTGCCTGGGAGGTTATAATGTCAGGCTGTGCAACAAATGGTACCAATGCTGTCTGGAGCAATGAGGATGGCCTTGGGTCCCTACTCCCTTATCTTTATCAGTACCTTGAGAATAAGAGGCAGAGGCGGGAATGCATACACAAAGAGGGAGTTACAGGGGAAGGTCAAGGCATCCACCTTCCATGCTATGTGGTGATACTCCCTGGTACAGAACTTCTTTAGCTGGTGGTTGAGGTGCGAAGCAAAGAGATCCACCTCTGGATTTCCCCACTCCTGAGTGACTTGCAAAAAGATCTGTGGAGCTGCCATTCATGGGGGTCTAGTAAGTTTCTGCTTAAGTGGTCTGCCAAGGTGTTGTTGATCCCTGGTAGGTATTGGACTATTAGGTGTAATCCCATGGAGGAGGCAGTCAGCCAGAGGCTCAAGTCTAGCCTGCACAAAGGGTAAGATTGGGTCCCTCCCTGTTTGTTGATGTACCACATTACTGTGGTGTTGTCTGTTTTGATAAGGATCCCTGGCCTGAGATGGGGGTTTGAAGGATGTCAGTAGGCACTGCCATCATTTCCTTCTGGTTGATGTGTAAGGGAAGGTGCTGGGCATCCCAAAGACCTTGGGTGCACCTGCCTGATAGGTCAGCACCCCAAGCAATTTCTGAGGCGTCGGTGGTGATGGTCTGCCTGATAGGGTGGAGGATGAAGGGGAGACCCTTGTTCTTGGCACAGGCCCCTGCCCACCAAAAAAACTCGACCCTTATACAGGGGATCAGAGGGAGAGAAGTCTTTAGAGGCTGTGAGTGTTGACATCAAAGGTTCTTTAGATACCACTGAAGTTTTTTCATGTGAAGCCTGGCCACAGGAATTAGAAGGATGCAAGATACCATGTACCCCACGGCTTGCAGGAACTTCCTCGCCATGAGGTGACTTTTGGATGCTAGCTGGGTAAAGTAGAGAGGAAGGAAGCTCTGCTTTTTTGGGGGATAGGAAGGTCATTTGGGATGCTGTGTCCAGCAGTGCTCCCAAGAAAATGATACTCCTGGAGGGTGTTTGCTTTGATTTCTTCTCATTGATGGTGAACCCTAAGGAAGTTAGGAGGGTTTTTACAAAGGGGAAGTCCTGGCGCAGCTTTTCTTTGCACTCTGCCTGAATGAGGCAGTCATCCAGATAAGGGTAAATCTGTATATTTCTCTGTCTGCAAAATGCTATGGCCGGGGCTAAACATTTGGTGAATACCCTTGGAGCAGTAGATAAGCCAAAGGGAAGCGCAGAGAACTGAAAGTGTTGTGAGCCTGCTCTGAAATGCAGGAATTTCCTGCAGAATTCCCTTATGGGGATGTGGAGGTAGGCATCTTTTAAGTCTAGGGTCACTAACCAGGCATTTTTTGTCAGCATATTCAGCAGCTGCTGCAAAGTTAGCATTTTGAATTTGGGGACCACCAGGGAGGTGTTCAGAATGGATAGATCCAGGATGGGGTGCCAAGTGCCCTCCTTTCTGGGATCAAGGAATAGCCTGGAATAAAATCCTTTGCCTGTTTGATCTGTGGGAACAGGTTCTACTGCCCCCTAGGATATGAGAGTTTGGACTTGTTTTAATGCCTCTGCTCACTGATTTGGAGGTAAGTCTGGGTACCCTCTGGGAATTGGGAGTTCGTTAATAGTGAATTTGTATCCCTGAAAAATGATCTTTTAGACTCATTGGTCCTTTGTTACAGACAGCCAATTTTCTTTGCAGAGGGACAGCCTTCCTCCTAGCTTTTGGTGGGTGAAAGGAGGGCAGAGGGGGGAGAGGGAGTCATTGAGAGTTTATGCCATAGAGGGATGACTTAGAACTCCCTGCTTTTGGGGAAGTGGTCCACTGTTTGGTTCTCTGCTGTCCCTGGGTGGCCTGTCCCTGCAGGGCTTAGCTTGCCCCTGTCTGCTAGGTGCAGGAAAAGACCAGTGCTTAGAGGAAAAATTCCTACTGAATCTAGGAGGTTGAACCTGAAATAAATATTTTACTGTTTGCATTGATTTTACTTTGTCTTCCATCTTTTTAAGCACCTCTTCTGCTTTTTCTCCAAACAAGCGGTCCTTATCCAAGGGTGCATCAATTACTTTAGACTCGTCATGGTCAGGGAGAGGTTGTTCCTTCAACCATGCATGTCTCCTAATGACAGATCATGACACCGCTGCCCTGCTTGATGCTTCTAGTGCATCATATCCACAGTGTAAAGAGTGTTTTGCCACTTGACAAGTAGAGTGCAGTAAATCTGCTAACTCTTTAGAATTGGCACAGTCAGGAAAGGTACAAATCTTTTGTTTTAATAGTTCCAAAGTGTGTTTCTGATATTTTAACATATGGAACTGACAGTTGAGTGCTCTGATAGCTAAGGTTGCAGAGGTGTAAAGTTTTTAACTCCATCTGTCCAGAGCTCTGGCATCCTTGTCAGAAGGAGTAGGATTCTTTGCAGAACTAGCTCTTGCTCCTTTAGGTCCCTGTGTAATGACCTCCAGGTCTGCAGCAGGATTTCTGTACAGGTATTTGTGAGAATCCCATACTCTGTAATACCAGTCAGGTTTATTGGGAGCAGGTGAGAGGGTGTCAGGGGCTAAGCTGGATTCATGGAAAACATCAACCACCACTTCTAAGATAGGGGGGATGGCCAGGGGTCTGTGCTGGGGCAGGTCTAGAAACTCTCATAGCCTTTTCGTAGATTGAGGGAAGTCCTGAGATTCCCAGTGGAAATGTTCCCTGAGGATGTGAAGGGTTTCCCCAAAGGAAATGTCTTCTGGTGGGGAGGAAAAAGGAATGGATTCCCCTGCAGCTGAATACTCATAAGCAGTCAGAGGTTGTTGTTCTTCTTCAAAATCTGAATAATCAGATTCCTCAGGATCCTGCTCTGTCATTAGTTCAAGAGAAGGGTGTCTTTTCCTTTTAGAAGTATGTGCCTGACTGCCCCTGATAAGGGAGATAAGATCCTCCTCAATCTTACACATTTGAGCTTGGAGTGGTGGAGCAGGAGTAAGATGGTGGCTAGAGGTAGATTTTCTAGGAGTGGCCTGGCTTCTAAGCCTAAGAGTATCCATCGGTCTGAGAGAAACGGTAGTTGGATGAGAAGACATCGTTTTTTGTCTAGAGTCGGTAGTGCGAAAGGCCTCCTCGGAAGCCAGTGCCTGCATTGCGGCTCTGGACCCAACCAAGACAGAGACAACCAAAGGCTCGTAAGTCAAAGAAGATTTCTACGGCATACCAGACTCCGAAAGGGTCTCGGTAGAGGCCTGCATAGATATTGTATCGGGCAGCAGGGGCTGTGAAAGCACCTCACTGAATTCCAGAGAACTGATGACCTGCTTAGCAGCAGAGTCGATGGAAGGCTTAGCCTTGTGTGGTTTGTTTCTATCTTTATCCTAAGTTTTTTCAGAATGTCTGGATTGTTGGCTGATGGACGCCATTTGTATAGATAGAGGATGAAAATACCTGTCTACAATAAGAGCTCTACGACGAATGGTTCTCGCGTTAAAGAGGGCACAGAACTAGCAATGTGGGACGTCGTGGTCTGGGCCTAAACAAGTGACACAGTATGAATGGAAGTCTCAATGTAGGATCTGCTTTCCACAGGCTAGACAATTGTTAACTTTTTCGGACATCGGTTAGTGCAAGAAAAAAGGATCCCCAACAGGGTACTTAGCTTTAGACGTTTTCAACTGTAATCCAAGCTCTGGTAGCGACCGACCGGCACACTTGCGAACTGCTTCTGTTACGGGCTCTACGGCAAGAAAGGCTGATGTAATGGCATCAGCTGCCTTGCTTTATAGGACTGATGACCTGACGTCAGTCTACAAGCGACAGCAGCTGATGCAGAAAACATTGACTCTGGTATTCGGGCCAGCCGAGGGCTGCCACAGCAATGATAACCCACAGGTGATGACTGCAACAGTGAAACATGAAGACCATCTAATATTCATCTGCCCCGGATTATTCAGTGAATATATTTTTGGTACTATAAATTATTATATTTATGTATTAAACCTCCTTCTTGAATGGACCCTCTTTTACTGTACTACTACAAATGTCTTTTCCTCCCAACTACTTTGATCTATATATCCCTGTTCTTTTTTTATTCTGTGTTTTTCTTTTTATTTCTGGACAATCCAATTAATAACATTCATCTGAGCTATGTTTCCTGCAAGCATACTTATTAATCTATTTATCCTTTGACCTCACACTGGCTACATCTTTTCTAAACAAGTGCCTGTTTTCCCTATAAAACAAAATAACTACTTGGTCAACTTAACATAGTGAAGCACTCCTTTCATATTATCAGTAGAAAAAGCATTAGTCAAATATGCAAGTATAGCTTTCATTTCCAAATTTACCTGCACCTTCCAACCAGCAATCTGTTTTCTTATCATATTTATAACCAAATCAAAATAATCCCTCAAAACTTAAGTCTGTTTTCAAGTAAATGTCCACTTTCTTTTTTTTGAAATACACTTAAATTTTGCCTTACAAATAAATTGCACAATTGTACATCTTTCCTTTTATTAAAACATGTAACAAATCTTTCAGTTAAATCAGGCATTTTGAGAACTATAAAATGTAAATGATTCTCTGCTTGAATTACCCAATGAGTAAATATCTTTAGCAGAGAACCCACATGGCTGCATAATACTGTCCCACACAAAATATCTGTTAAATTTACTTAATTAGCACCTTTATAGTGCAACTACAACAGTGATCTCTCAAGTCTGGTATACAACACCATTATTCTCCAAGTGCCTTGTTGTATTCAGTGTTATGAATGTTGCAGGTCATCTGCACCTCCTGGAACACCATTCCATGATATCCCCTTCCCCTGTGTTATTCCAGCTGCATCATTCAGCTGTACTTTTTTTTCCTGGGTGTTTCAGCCCCGCCTGCCTGCAGATCATCAAGGCTTCCTTGGTCAGACCCAGCCCAGTCATTGCCTATACTAGGGAAATACTCTGTATAGTGTGGAGGGAAGTGACCCAGTGGGGTGTCATTCAGGCAGCCATGAGGTGTCTTTGCACCCCTCCTCACATTCCTGTCTCCGGTCTCCTGCTAGAAATGGATATACATGTCTCTTGGCACAGGTATGTCTCCCCTCCCAAGAGTAGTGGGCTATGTCATCCTCTTTTTCTTGTTCCAGGGCTAGGAACTACGTCACATGCAGCCACACCACAGAAGATTTTATCATTCAATGAGACTACATGTCACATGCACCCATGCCACAGAAGTTTTGTATCATTCAATGAGACTACATGTCACATTCATCCCTACCATAGACATTTTGTATCGTTCAATGAGACTACATGTCACATGCACCCACACCACAGAAGTTTTGTATCATTCAATGAGACTACATGTCACATGCACCCATACCACAGAAGTTTTGTATTGTTCAATGAGGCTACATGTCACATTTACCCCTACCATAGACGTTTTGTATCATTCAATGAGACTACAAGTCACATGTACCCATACCACAGAAGTTTTGTATTGTTCAATGAGGCTACATGTCACATTTACCCCTACCATAGACGTTTTGTATCATTCAATGAGACTACAAGTCACATGTACCTATACCACATAAGTTTTGTATTGTTCAATGAGACTACATGTCACATTCACCCCTACCACAGACATTTTGTATCGTTCAGTGAGACTACATGTCACATGTACCCATACCACAGAAGTTTTGTAACGTTTATTGAACTCTGCATTTCTAGTATGAGCGCAACCCCACCCTGGTGGTGGATGAAGGCAACTGCATGACTGAGGGGGGCATCCTCAGCACTTCCTCTGTCCCATTTATGCTCCTCCACACTTGCTCCTTCAGAGCTACTGAAACTGGCTTGGATTCACCAAGCTTGTGTCTCTCTGATCACATGACCACTGCTTACATACAAGCCGCTGCTTACATCAAGGGTAGATGTCCGACCAGAACCACCATCTCCTTCGGCCCAGGGAAAGCAAGACAGCAAAGTCATTCATTATCACCCACACCCCCTACCCCCGACTCCCCACCCAGCTGTTCCATAACTCAAGCCACAAGTGAAATTCTAGTCATCTGGGTCATAGTCAGGGTTTTATCCCTCTGTACCACAGAGGTGGGCTCTCATTCAGTTCTACTTTATCTGTCCAGTTTGGCTCCACCACTTCAAACTGTTTTATCAGAAAGTATTCACAGTTTTATTTACTCTATTTTCATTCATTTGTTCAGTGGTTTCAGAGTAACTATTGGTTCTCTTTTTCCCTCTCCTTCTGTAACCTCCATATTGGTCTTCTCCCACCTGACAAAAGATGTAAAGAAAGAATTTGGGAATTTTATATTTTACTTGCATATCTATAGTTTACAGTTATTTCATATATACAGTACAAATAAATGTGTTTCATACAACTTCACTTATTTGCAAGTTTTCATAGAAAACTATTTAAAAATGATTTTCATTCAATAATTAATTTCCCATCCTTTTTTCACAAAGCCACTTGTGATCCTATTCATCAAACTTTGAACATCCAGTTTAAACTAAATAATGGGCCCTTCTCACTTCCATTTCCATACAAGCCAGGGAAGTGAAAAAAATCTTACCTTTGTATTCTAATACATCATTTTCTTTGCTATCAAATACTCTTTGCAATATCTTCTTCATATGTATGTATCATATGTACTTCTCAACATATTTAAAACATTCTCATACTTCAACACATCATGTTTATGGGCTACATGAAGGTTATTCTCCCATTTTACATAATTGTGTAATTTCATGAACAGCCCTACCACAATCCTCATGCTTTCTATTCACACAGAAAGGTTACACTAAGTGTACACATAAGGCCAGATTCCAAAAGAATTGCTCTCAGTGTAAGTCTGCCCTGATTCTGAAAGACTTGTTCTCAGTGTAAGTGACTTACGTCAGTGTAAGGCCTATTAATAAATAGGCTTACACAGGGGGCCAGATTCAAGAGCACCGAGTCTCAGAGTAAGGGGTCACTTACATTGAAAGCAAGTCTTTTGGAATTGGGGCCATAGTGTACACTTTCTGGTAACCTTTATGAATTCAGCCTTTAGTTTACTATTTTACATCTGTTATAAGCAACAACTTATCCAGAGTTAATCTCCACAAAAAGCTTGCCACTCTGTTCTATTGTTAAATGTCTTTTCCTCCTTTCTCTAATAACTCCTACAACCCTGTTCATCTAACCTTTCCATGGATCTGTTATTCTGTCTTCTTTTTTCCATGGATCTACCACATAGTAATGTTTCATTTTCATACCACATTATACATTCTTTTCATGCTATTTTTACTTAAATTTCCTGTTTACAATTTCTTCTGATTTTCACTAATTTCTGTACTTTCTATATTTTAACATTTTTATTTGTCAACATGTTCCCAAAACCGTGCATATTTACATCTCAAACTCTGATATTTAATGAAGCCCATTATCTTTAACTACCTTCAAAATCCAAAATGAATGCAAGCAAGATAAAGTACAACTGATTCTCCTTTAAAAGGTTCATTGCAGAAGACATATCTTTTTATGAGTTATGATCTTATATTTAAAAGATCTCAAATTACTTGTTCTTTACTGCTTGGAGATTCAGAAATGCTCCACAAATAAGTGAGCATTCTTACCAAAACTTTTTCTGAAGTGTAAATCTAAAAGTTATTCATATCATTCCAGCAATACACTAACTTCTTTTTAAATACCTATCTTACAAATATTAATACTTAGTATTGATATTCACTTTTTTAATTTTTTCTTTAGTTCCCTCGAACCTCATCTTGACCGTCCTGGCCCCCCAATATCCATTGTCCACGCCACATCTCCCAACCCCCCCCCCCCCTGGACTTAATCCATTTTCCTGGGACTGGTTGTGGATCATGTAATTCTGCATTTTACTAACATACATTGATTTAATTCTTTCACTTTTATAAAAACATATTTAACTATTAGTTTGACAAACTTTCTTATTTTAATTTGAAATCTATAAAAATTCTTCCTTCTCTGATTATAATTACACCTAACACGATTACTTTATGATTTGAAAATAATATTTTAAAGATTCTTGTTTTAGAATCTATTCAAATCCCTCCTAAACGTAAATCTGAACCATCAATTGGGCAACTTCTTCACAAAAATTACTAATCCACTGTCCTAAAAGCCCTATTGTCCTACTGTCTGCATAGCAACAATGGGTTAAACTGGAACTATGCAGTGGTTCAGCACAACACTGGTGAGATGTGCATTTATCACCTGAGAGATTAGCTTAAAGATAATTAAAAATAATCAAGGTGGCCAGGACTGGCACTGGCACATGTAAAACTATAAATTCCAGAGTAGGGTATGTAAGGCGAGAAACAGGACCCAGTTGTATACCAGAGCAAAGGTTTATTGTAAAACAGAAAACCTTAGCACATTCACTCCTCAAGGCTAAAAAAAAAATAAAAACAGCGGTTATGAATAACCTTGTCACACAACCCAGCACAGTTAGCTAATAATCAAGGAATGACAGAAATTATACAATTTAAATGGCCAGGCATCATCCTTCAAAAAAAATTAATATAACTATAAGTAATATAAAACTGCTGTAAAAATATAAATGATTAATGTATCAAAACTGTGTGTGTATGTGTGTCAAGTTATTTAATTAAAGTATGTAAATATTGTGGTATGTTTCATTAAAAATTAGAAATAATGGTATTGAATATTTTATATGCTAAATAATTTTGTCTTGCAAATTGTATAATATTTTGTAAAAATTATAATTTTAAAGCTCTAATATTTAAAATCCTGGTTATGAATGTCCTGCAATTAAGGCCCAGTGGAACTCTAGCATTCAAACATAACTGCCATTTTTAACTCTTTTTCTTCAATAATGCATCCCTATGGACCACCTCCAAAGTCTCGTTGAACTTGGGTTTCTAACATAAAAAATGTAAAAAAAAAATTAAAAGTACTACACACTGTACAGTGCCTAAACAGCGCATTATTGCCTGTCCTTTTTATATCATAAAAGTGTTCCTGTATCCTTTGACTTAACTTCCTCTCTGTCTTTCCATCATAAAAGGATTTATGAGATAAACAGGTGTCTAGATATACCAGTCCCTGCATACTGTAATCACAATTCTCATCACATAGGATAACTTCTTGCAAGATTACACCACGACACATAGACTGCCATTTATATATGAGCACCATTTATGGGCCCCACATTTATTTGTACAGTATTGATGACTGATCAGGCTGTTGTCCTTATTTGCTTCAAAAGCTTCCTTTTAATTCCTGTTCCTAGTAAATACAATATTTACACTGGGGATAATAATAAATGTTGTATCAGCATGAAAAATACAGTGTAGAGTCTGCACATGGAAACACTTCTTGGCCTTTACACAATTTGGAAATAAATACACTTGGTTTTGGTTTCTTGTAAAATAGCAACATTTGCTGTAACTCTTTTAACCTTTCTAGAACATTTGCTTTTTAATGGCAGTACTGAACTGTAGGACATACCATGAGATGAAACACTGAGGGATCCCATTTTAAAAATTACTGAGATTCCTAGGCCCGTGGCACTCTTGCCCTCTGGGATTGTAAGACACCACTGTTAAATTACCCATGTTTTGCATAGCATGCAAACAACCCAGTAAAATAGTAGCAGCTCTGTCTTCAATTGTTCATCAAGGTGGGAACTGACCAATGTGGTAAAGATGTAATATCCTTGTCCCCCCATTAACATTTAAAGGCATATAAAATTATACACACGGCACCCTTTAATGTACAATAATGCACAACAAGAATGACTGCCAATTAGCACAGTATAGCTGCCCCTTCCTTTCAACAGGCATTTTAGTATAAACAGTAACAAAACACTTATGATCATAAATCATTATCAGAAAAAAATGTAGAAGTTCTCAGAGCTATTGATGTTAAATTCATAGTAGTTTTTTGATACCAGCAATCCACTACCCAATGTAACACAGTCCATCTGGAGTTGGTCCACCTCTCAAACACATCATGTTCATCATCAGTTACATCGATCCTAGCTGGGCGCCTTGCACGTTGTTGGAACTGTCCGTCATACCTAACATTTCTGACCTCTCCATTTTTAATTAGTCCAAAACGTCTAACTCATAGATAATTGGGTTATGACTCAAAAATTCCAGCTCTGCTTCATACTGTCCCCAGAACCTATGAGAAACTAGAACATGTTTCCAGTGGAAGGTGAGAAGTTCATTTGTTTACTCTCATTCTTTTTATATGGGCTTCCATGCACTGTAATTTTTTCACCCATTTTGTCACCTGCTTGTCATCTACTAAACTTGTAAGGGTGGTCAGTATGACTGTGGCTTTATATTTCATGTCTTACTTTTCATGAGTAATCAGGTCTACTCAGCACCCTGTGATGGTGAATGATGCACAAGATAAAAAGTAGACCCTTCAGGGTTATACAACATACAATGTGCACTAATTTATTAATGTGGAAAAAAGCAATAGTGGAAGGTTTTCCTTAGCAGGCACGTATCTACCCAGCCTCGAATTATCTGTATACAACCATCAGGTCCATAAAGCCCACAGAAAGAGTGCCCTTCAGCAGCAAGAACATTTTGAAGCTTTTGGTTCTCTAATTGCCTTTTATATGGAGCTCTGTCCAAGCTCTTGGCAGCTACAATGCACAGAAGGCACCATAAAGCTTTGAAAAGCTGGCCAGTTGGTCATATCCTTGACAGAATATAATCCATATAGCTTAGGCTAATGCAACAGTTATCGATTAGAACTTCTACTGTACTGGTACGTTTAATTACATGGTGTGCTATTTTTCCTGATAATGATGTTCCATCTGATTTGTTTTCAATGTGTAATCAATGAAAATCTAATTATTGTAGGACTGCAACTCAGGCATAATCAGCCTAATCATGGATCAGCTCCTGAACGGGTTCACTGCAGACAATCCAGTCACACTGGATCCAGCTTCCAGTAATGCAGTTTCTGGTGTTTTGCATCAAGTCAGCCAATTTACTGCACACCATATGGCTACAATAAGATGTAAACCACGGCTCGATACTCAGATGATGCTGACACATGACTAGGGTTGAGACTGGAATGACGAAGGGTTAGATTCTACCTTCTGGAGGACAAACCTGTTCTGGACGAGCATTACGCTTGACACTGGATAAAGGTTACTTGAAAGAAGACTGAGTCTGTACTGTGGGCCCAAAAAGATTTCAGCTACATCAAAGTGCTCAGCAGCATCCTTATTGGTGGTGGACGGGATGAGAAGTCCATCCTGTCGGACTACATGCATTTTTTCTGTATAATGTGAGGATACTATAACATTTTTGCTACTGAAACTGCCATGATAAACTGGTCCTTTATCTGGGATTCATTTGCTGGTCATTGTGGGTCATCTGAAGAGGGTGATCCAGCCTTATGCTTAATATTCTAATGAATATGTTTCAGAAATGTGTTCACTTTCTTGCACTTTGGATCCTGGTCCTGTGATTGCAATAAAATCTTGCCTCGGTTTACCAGGACCAATTATTCCTAACATTGCTTACTACTCACTGAGGACAGAAATGTTTCTTTCTATATTAAAAGAGGCTTTGATCACCACAATTTTCATAGGACCATCTGTGAATACTATTAATATGAAGGATTATAGCCCAGTCTAAATGCTCCCATTTATTGGGAAGATTATTGAGAAGGTGATTTACACACAAAAATTTTCATAATTAACATCTCGTGACTCTTTAAATCCATGTCAGTCCGGTTTTAGATCAAAGCGCAATACAGACACTGCCCTTATTAGAGTGGTTAATGACCTCTTGATGGTAAGAGATTAATGGAGATGTTCCATGTTAGTTCGGCTTCATCTTTCACTGGCTATTGACACTGTAGTCTGTATGATTTTGATTATGTAACTGAGGTTGCCCTGTAGCTTAGTGAGTCCTGTTCTAGATTGATTTGTTTCTTATTTCTCTGGTTGCACTAAGCAGGTGATAACATGCTTACATTTTTCTGGCCCCTTCTCTCTGGAATGCAGATGTACCTCATGGTTTGATCCTGGCTCTTTTCTGTTGACAGTGTACATGCTGTTGCTGATGGGGGTCATGGTTAAGAGATGTATTTCCTATCATCCTCTTGTTAATGGCATTAAGCTACTCATCTTTCAGGACAGCTTGCATGATTTTTCACCTTTAACTGCTTGTATTTAATTAATGATTAGCTCCAACCCAGCTACAACTGAACCATTTCTGGTACATGCCACTGACTACCTATGGCAACCTCCTTTGCTCCCTTCCTTGATTATGTATGGAGGAATCCAGTGGAATTTGTGTGTAACATACATGACATTAGCTTTGCCCTGAATGATAGACTGGTATGTAAGGGCCAGACGTGCTGTCTGGACTGTGCACTATATATCTGCTTCAGACATGGGCATGGTGATTCAGGATGTGATACTGGCCCAGATGGACTACTGAAGCATCCTGTACTTTAAGCTTTCAGATGATTATCTGACTCACCTGCAGTGGGTACAAACCTCAGCAGCCAGGTTGCTGGTTGACACACATCAAACATGGCATAGTATTTCTGTGCTGTGTGATTTGTACTGGTTGCCACTGGAAACAACGTGTTTAAGATCCTTACACTCACCTTCCTTGATCTATATGCCCTACATACTGTCTGTTTGAAAGAATTATTCTGTCCCTATAACCCTGTCCAGCTACTCTAATCATCAGGTAAGAGGCTGCCGGATGTTCCAAATGGCCACCCTGAAACATCTTTCAGGGTCTTATTCAGTTACCTTGCTTTGGTCATCTGGAGTCAGCTACTTTCGCTGATTTGTAAATATGAGAAGGACATTCCTTCAGGGGTTTTAGGAGAGTATTTAAAAGCCAGAAAGAGGGGTCTGTTCTGTCTTTCATATTACTACATTTTTGGAAGAAAGAATTTTCTAATTTGCTAAATATATTTTTGTTACATTCCCTAATTATACATTCGGTGTACTGGACTTTTCATTTTATTTCCTTGATGTTGCTCTAGAAAGCATAGAGTTAGACACTTTAATATCATTAATAAATAAATAAATACATAAATGGGGATAAATCATGTAAAAAAAATCCAAACCTAAAAAAATAAGAATGGCTTATTTAAAAAATGTGACTGAGCCCAAGTGTGGCAGCTACAGACATGCAAGAAAGAAGAAAACTTAAATTCAGTTACTGAAAAAAGATATCTTACATTAGGTAGCAATAAGTAAGTTCTACAAATATATAATCAAAGCCAAAAAAGGGAAAAAGTGATAACTGTTGCATAACACATCAAAAAGGAAGAAATAATCCCCACAGAAAACATTTACAAGCAGAAAAAATGCAGTTTGAGGAGGTGATGGACATAAAAAGCACACCAATAAATGGTAGGCTAGAACCCTGTTCTTCTGTTTAACTCATTAATCCATCCATCCATCCATCCATCCATCCATCCATCCATCCATCCATCCATCCGTCCATCCGTCCATTCATCCGTCCATCCATCCCTCTATCCTTACACAGGTTACCACTGACTGAAAATCTCCTGTGTTAATCCTAGCACAAGAAAGAGAAAAAGGATCTGTTCATAATGCTTATACAGCACTCCAGTGTGAAACACTCAAGTCTGTGTTTAGGTTGTGGTGATGCCCTCCTAGCTAGGTAATCCTTATACTATATACTCATTTCTTCACATCCCTCACAAAATATATATGACCCAAATGGACTCATTTTTGTTAGGTGGACCTACATGACTGTTCAGTGAAGTTGCCTATGTTCTGCCTTATACCACTGTTGTCCCTTTTCTGTGTATACCTTCAAACCATGGATCACCAAACCTAACTTTCTTTTGCTAGCAGGCACAAGCTTAAAATGACTTAGTGACACTGGAAAACTTTCTTTTTCAACTATTAAATACACAAAAACTGATTTCATTAATGATAACATTTACAAAGCCCAACTATGTGACAGCAAACCATTCTCTTATTGATGGGATGACTTTACAACCTCTCCTTCCAGGTGACACCTTTCAGCAGTAAGACTTAATGAATTTACTATCATCCTCATGGACCAAGGATGACCACTTACCCTCAGCTAAGTCCTTCTCCATTTTCAAGTAAAGTTATGTATCAAGTACTGCACCTGTCTACATACCTGAAATGATGTAGGTCTGTAATGATACATACCTATAACGTATGCTTTCAATGATGCTGAGTCAGCAAAAAATGTCCTGTATATAATCTTCCTACAAATACCAGACTATAGGTTCATAGGTAGGTACTAGGCTATCGGCCCAAGGGCCTAAGTAAGCCTAGCCAACAAGGTTTCCTGGCTTACACCAACCAAGAAAGTTAATTTCCTGTGCCCCTGTCAAGCAGAGCCCCAGAAGTGATCCTCGGAGTGTAGTTCCTATTTCCCATCCACTCATCAAGATTTTTCTTGAAGAGTGCTAATGAGTAACTTTGCTTGACATAGATGGGTAGCTTGTTCTGGAGTATAGGAAGTCTCTGGGACAGGAATCTATCCCTTCAGCATGTCCTGTTTATTGTGGTGAGAAGGTTTAGGTCCCTAGAGCATGTAGCTGGGAGGGATTGGGATTTCTTTAGGTGTAGCATGTCCAACAGCTCTGGGTTTAACATAGCTTTGTATGTTAGGCAATATGCTACAGAGTAAAGCTGGAGTTTTGTGAGACGGTCAGTGTAGGGCATCTGTTTGAGGCCAGTAATCCTCTTTGTGAGGTACTTCTGTGGCCTTTCCAGCTGCTGCAGATGTCTTGTGAGGTACATTCCAAAAGGGGCATTGTAATCTATAATGAGTCTAATGAGTGCCGAGTAGAGGAGAACAATGACCTCTTTTTTTTCCTGGATGAGAACCCTTTTGTGATGAGGTGTGCCACATAGAAGGATTTCCTGACTACTGTGGCAATGTGATTATCAAAGGAGAGACTACTGTCCACCTGGGTCCCAAGGTCTCTTATCACACATTCGGTGTTAAGTAGACTGCCGTTTATGTGGTAGTTCATGGGTACAGAGTTTTTACTAAAGGGGATGACAATGCACTTTTTGGCATTGAGCTTGAGGCCATGCCTCTGACACCAGGCATCTGTCTCAGTGATGCCCTTCTGTAGGATGCCCATATCATTTGGGAACTCGACTATGGCTCCAGTTTGCAGTCATCTATGAACTTCATTAGCCAGAGGCCTTCTGTGTTAGCCTGTACTTCATAGAAGTGGATACCAAACAGGAGAGGTCCCAGGACTGAACCCTATGGTACTCCACTTGTCACTGGTTTGAAGTCAGATTTGGAGTCTGCAACTTTTACAGTGTGGGTTCTGTCAGTGAGCCAGTTGGCAACACGCATCTTGTGACATAGGGATTTATACCTGGTTTAGTGAGTTTAGCTATAATTCCAGAATGGGGGATGGTGTTGAAAGCTTTGGCGAGGTCAACATAGGCTGTGTGAACCACCTTACCCTCGTCTACGGCTTTGGTGACTGCCTCAAAGAAGTCAATCAGGTTCAGAAGGCTTGATCTGCCTTTCACAAACCTGAACTGTGTGTGGTCCACAGTTTGGAGGTTACCAATGTCTTTGTTTATGAGTTCCATGATTATACGTTCCATGGCCTTGCAGACCAGGCTTGTCAGGCTAATAGAGCATAGTTCCCAGGATCAATGGTGGCTCCCCCTTTGTGGAGTGGGATAACTGTTGCTGTGCGCCATTCAGTGGGCACAAAGCCTGACATGAGACTATGTTTCAACATGGTGCTTAGGTGGGGAGCCAGTTCGTTCTGAAGTTAATGTAAAATGCAACCTGGGATGTTGTCCAGTCTCATGGATGCTGTGTTTTTGGTTCAGCTTTTACCTGCATAGATGTGATTGCAGGGACTCTGCATTCTTCCTGTATAGATATGGGCCCTTTAGGGGGGTGAGAGGGGGGTAAAGTTAGCACTGAACCTATCTGCCAGGATGTTGGCAATATCAGTTGGTTCTGTAATTTCCGTGCCGTTGTGCTGTAACTCAGAGCAGATGTGGATGTTGCCATTGAGATTCTTGGCATAGCTATAGAATGCTTTGTGATTGCCCTTAAAATCAGTGGCGATTTTGTTTTTGTAGCTAGCTTTGGAGGATCTTATAAGGGACCTCAGCTTCTTACTGAGGCTGACCAGAGAGCTCCTCCACTCATGGGATTTTACTCTCTTTTGCAACAGTTTCTTCTTTCTGTTGTAGAGTTTGTTTATGGCAGGGGACCACCAGATTGGCTTCCTTTTTTTGGAGGATAGCATCTTGGTTCTGTTTGGGATAGCACGATCCATGCACTCGTGTAAGTGCTTATAGAGTGCATATGTGTAGGATTCAGCAGTCGTAACTGTATTGACCATCTGCATGGGTGTCATGAAGTTCGCCATTTCTGTCTTAAGAAGCATGAAGTTGGCTTTGGAGAAATTTTTTACCATGGTTTCCTTAATGGTGGGTGGAAGCGGGATGCGGATATCAAGGGTGATTAGCTTATGGCCGGATCTGACCAACAAGGAGTTGATTTCAGGTGTGGAGCAGCTGTCACTCATGTTGGTAATGACTAGGTATAGGATATTGTTGCTCCTGGTGGGGGTGTAGATAAGTTGATCCAGGGCATTGGAATTTATGAATTCCAGAAAGCGTTGAGTGGAGGAATTGGTACATGAGTAGTTTTCCCAGTTAATGGTGGGGTAGTTGAAATCGCCCATTATTAGGGTGTTTGGTTGAACTCTAACATTTTCCAGTATATCAAGAAAAGAGGAGTGGGAATCCTGGGGCATGGTGGGGGATCTGTAGCAAGCTACAATTGAGCTGTAGTTTTGCCCAGAGTTAGTTGCACTTGGATAACCTCGGCTGCATTATACTGCGCAACAAGCTTGGAGGTGTGGATATCCTTAATGAATATGGACACACCTCCGCCTTTGGTGTTCTGGTCCAGGTTAGATGGCCGAAAAGTGTGGTACAAGTTATAGCCTGGTAATGCAGGGGTGCTCTCTAGAGCCTTGAACCAGGTCTCAGTCACTGCACAGATATTGATGTTCTCCATTTTAAGGAGTGCCTCGAGTGAGTGCATTTTGAGATTTAGACTTCTAATATTGAGCAGCATTACCCTGCAGCATTACCCTCAGTTTTTGCTTGCCTGTTCCTGTTATGGTGGTGAATTTGTCATTTGAACCTTGCCTCAAAAAAGCACTACAGTGGCAGCAAGAGCCTTAGCCAGTATCCAGAATCCCAGGGTCGACAGGTGCAGGCCATCTCTGGCAAAGCATCGTGGTCTGTCGATCATGTCGTCCCAGGCAGACAGATACTGGATCCCATTAGAATGACACCAGAAGCTTAGCCAATTGTTGAAGTCAATCATTTTGTCCTTGTACTCCAGTATCATTCTGGGCGATGGCACAATGCTACTCAGGGCAAGGGTCATACCTGCCTGGGCTACAAGATCGGAGAGCTCTTCCATGTCTCTTTTCATGTAGTCCAGGGGGTACATCGTAGGTCGTTCCCACCAACATGGACAATGACAGAGTCATATTTGTACTTGTGGTGTGACCTGAGTGCGTGGGTTATGTGGCGGATCCTGGCACCCGACTGGCAGCTAACAGTAACCTTCTCCTTGTTTAGCTTGGTGAGTGTGACATCAGTTTGCCTGACTATAGAGTCACCTATGACTAGTGTATTGGGTACGTTGGTTTGCCTTGTGGGCTGTGGTTTATTGGCACACTGAGTCTGTGGGCTATGTGTCATTATACTATCATCCACATAACAAAATGGCCTAACAAAACTAGTTGCATTCCTGGATTATGGCTGAACTTAGAGCTAACTTAAGGCAAAGAGAAAAACATCAAAAATTGAAAGCTATTCCTATATGGACTTAAAGTGCATTTAGTGTACTGATATTAAGTAAACCAAATTGCTCTGTTTTGGACAGTAATAACAGACTCAAATTTCTCTATTTTAGGCAGCAGCAACAGAGAAAATTTTAACCTAAACTATTTTGGAGGGGAATAAATAAATTAATAACCAAATTCCATGGACTGCCTTCTTTCTCTTCCCCTATTCCCAGCCTTCCCAGTTCTTAACTTTATAGGTTCACAGATTCATAGAAGGTTACTAGGCTAATGGCCCTAGGGCATTTACAAGCCTAGCTATGTACAAACCTGTGTACCCTAACTGACCAGTTAGATGGTTATTGTTAGCAGAGTAATTCTATGATCAGCACTGACTACCCCTGTCCATGAGGGACATAGGTGCCACCCCTGAGGTGAATTTACAGTCACCCATCCAGTTGTCAAGGTTGAGCTTACATAGGGTCTCTGATTCACAGCAGCTTCTGTGGTTCAAAGGACTAAGGCAAGTAGCTTGGGTCATGGTTTTCAGGGTTCTAAGTCCGAGTTATCCAGATAATTTGGCTAGGCTTGTAAGGACCCTAGGGCCATTAGCCTAATAACTTCCTATGATCCTAGGATCATTTGAAGTTGGAGCTTATTCCAGAGGAGTATCAATCTTTGGGAGATATATCTGTCTCTCCAACATGTTCTGTTAATGTCACAGGCTAGGTTGAAATCCCTGGAACGAGTGACTCTTGTCCCATTTTATTTGCAGATGCACAGCATTTCCATTAGGGCAGAATCAGAGACTGTTCCCTGGAGATCTAGATTTTCTTGGTTGGAAACCTCCGTGGTCTCTCCAGTTGCTGCAGCTGTCTGGTGAAATACATACAGAAGGGAGCATTTTACTCAATTAGTGGTCTGATAAGGGTCAAATACAGTGGAGTTATAACCTCCTTCATCTTGGATGCAATGTCCTTATTTATGAGATGAGAAATGTAGACGGCTTTCCTTACCACTATGGACACATGGTGATTGATGTTTAGATTGCTATCAACCTGTGTTCCTATGTCTCGCACCACTGGGTTTATGCTTAGAGGGGTGCTATCTATATCATAATTAGCAGGGGTTATTTCTTTGCCAAAGGGGATAATGAGGATTTTTTCATTTACTTTTAGTCCGTGACTTTGCCACCAATCATTTGTCTGAGTTAGACCTTTCTGTAATATGTTTGAATCATTAGGGAACTCAATGATTGCACCCAGTATGCAGTCTTCTGAAAACTTGGTAAGCCACAGGCCACCTACTTTCACCTGGACCTCAGAGAAATAGATTCCAAACAGTAGATGCATCTATACAAGGCACTCCTAAACCCCATTGTGAGGTGTGCAGCTACGCTTAAATGCAAGGCTTATATACAGTCAAAAGTAAACAGTTTTAAATTAGTCTACTAATAGGAAATCACACAATGATCTTTCCTCCAGCAATCCCCAGCTCAGACAAGGCTGTATCCATACTCTTCTGCCACAAGGGTAAATGGCTGGATTTGAGTTCAGGTATATAAAAAAAACAGGCTAGATTCAGCAAGTCTGGATCTAGTCTGTACTAACTAAGCAACATTTCAGTGCAAAACAAGTGCAGGTAATAAGCAGGGACAAACAGTAAAAACAGTCAAAAAGGCACAAATTAATGCAGTAAAACAGTAAACTACAGATGAAAAAGTGCAACTCAAACTCAAAATAAGATTGATTTCTTATTCTTAGCTTTGGCTGGCTTAGATTCTAGCAGAAACACACTAGACCATTGGCAAAGGACACCAAATTTAGAGCACTTCTGGTTAAAACAAAGATATAATAACAGACACAATAAGGCTTGAATAAGTAATTCACAGTTCAGAAGGGCGGAGACTACCCTCTTCTCCCACAAGAGTGTTAACCACAAACCTTCTTAATGCAAAATAACTGGCCTGAAGCCCAAACACAAACCAGAACTAAGAAACTTTTAGAATAACAGGCACAATAAGCTTTCAACCAGCAATTCCTAGCTTAGAAGGATGTAAGCCATCTCCCCCGCTACAAGAGTGTAGACTGCAAACTTTCCTTATGTAATCTCAGCAGTACTCTCTTAAACCAAATTTCATACCATTGATGCCCCAAATTTTGCTACTTTTACAGTTTAAACAAGCTTGTGCTAGTGCTCATCCTTCTAGTATGTCACCTTAGGCACAGTCAATATTTCACCCAACGCCCCTATTCCCACCATACCCTTCCACAAAACTGGATACAACACTATCTCAACTGTATTTCTATTTCACAAGTTTCACTTGGATGGAACTTTACAAACTGCTCCCTGCTCTACCTGATTAATACAGGATAACACTCCAGTGAGCTTCTTTGACCTCACCTCCACAAAATAGCAGATATACTTTAAAATAAATTTCCTAACTGTAACTGCCCTGTCACCACTGGTAGCTCTCCCATCCTCTTCATACATGCTATCATTTGACTACCCCAAATTAAACTTAAAACCATCTTAAATCTCAACAAAGTGCATAAATGTCTGGAAAATTCATTTTGTCAAATGGTTACATGACAGCATTTACAATTATGAAAGTCTTTCATCCAGTTAACAAGGATGACATTTAGCATGTAGTCATTTCACAGGACTGCTTGGCTGTGACCAGTTCTATTTACATCCATATAGGCACAAATAATCTCAAATGGACTATTTTTGTGGGCTGAAAATGTGCTTTTGACATGGTTGACCATAGGGGTATTGCTTCAGTTAGCTAATGATTTTGTCCCAGGGAATGGTCCTTTGCAGTACCTGCAAAGCTATCTTCCTGGCACAACAGCCCAAGTAAACTTAAATAATGTCTCTTTCAATAAAGGCCATCTGTAAACTAGGGTCCAAGAAGGATCCATTTTTGGCCAATTGGTAAGGTCATTTTTATGTTAACATCCTTCCTGGTGGCATCAACTAACCTAGTCTTGTACAAAAAATATTTAGTTCTTCTCAAATCAAGTTATACTGCACTAGATGCCCAAACGCACCATTCAAAGGATTTTCATTCACTCTGGTCATGGTTTATGAATAACAGACTTTTGATCAACACCACTAAAACATATTCCATGTTATCTGGAGATAATTAAAGACTCCTAAATGCATTTTGAATTACTACTTCTGATCCTCACAACTGCCCCATTGCTTCTATAAAAGCACTTAAATACTAAAGACTTTTGCTTGGCCCCTTTGTGAAGTCAGTTACTTTTTTGACATGTTTACAACTCAGGGAAGACCAGAGATCAAATATAGAGACTGCAAACATATTCATGAAGCAACAGTAGGCACTGATAAAATGTTCTTATGCCCAAGGCATTTCCCTTAGTTCTCCTCTTAGCACCTGCTGGTTACAAATCCCCTAGAATAACATCCTCAGGTTCATGTATCACTTCTCCACAAATGGCATCATCGTTGTTTCACACTTTGAAAGGTCAGCTGCCTTCCCATTGGTGAGAGGGCCATATTTATCTGTGTGTGCCACTCTCTTGCACACACTGCTCTTTGGAAATCACTGTTGGAGCCTTGCTAGTATGCTTGGCACTATCACTGCTCAGTATTCCTTATGTCCCAGGACTACAGAGCCATTCTATTATACCAATCCAGTTTTATCCTAACTGCTTCAAGAGCACATTTTCTGTTGCTGTCCATAAATACTGGAACTTCTACTCCCTGACAGAGACAACAGACGAAGTCTGGTGACCCCTCTTCTTCACACACACACACACACACACACACACACACACACACACACACACACACACACACACACACACACACACACCATTTCAGAATTAAACTATTCTCATTCCTTTTGGCATAGATCTAATATACACACCAGATATACTGTAAGGATCTTATGCCTTCATTCAGATAAAAAAAAGGATTAGTGAATAAGACACCAGGCCTTTACTGCTTGAATATTCATGTTCTGAGTAACAAACCATACTTATGAGGCTAGTGGCTTACCACTAACACTACTGCTGTATATATTATTTTTTGGAAATTGTACCTAATGAATTGATGCATGTAATCCAGCTCTGAAAATAATTATTCTCCTATAGTAAGTGGAGATTTCTCAGTGGAACATTTTAGTATTTGAATGCTTGAAAACATTATCAGTTAGCTTGCTTACTTGTGTTTAATTTTACTATTAATTCTGAATGATAGCCCACATTCATTTCAATTATGTTTCTGCCACTTAATTACAGTACACCCATTATTAGCCTTAACTGTATTTCTACTGTTCTGATGTGAGAAGAAACATAGACATTGATCCCACAACTGCTTAAATGTATTCAAAGTACTTCTTTAGTGCAATGGACCTCTGTTTTGAATCATTTTTAGCTGTTTGACTATATATTTTACTATTCAGATTATATTAGTCTGGTATTTTACTACATACATCATCTCCCTTTCTGCCGGGCTAATATCAGACATGGGTTCTCAGAACAGATTACTTAACCTATTAGCAAACATAGGTAAAGTATTTGCTACAGTTTATGTCAAAGTTCCAACCTATAATACTCAAAATGCTATTCCACCTCTGTTTCTTTTTCACAGCATTATGTTAGATTGTGCTGTGCTGTTTTGAAGCATGGTGGCAATCTGAAGATGTGCTATAGCTGTAGACCCCAAGAGGTGCTAAATGAAAGGAAAATATAAATGCTAAATTTCAAGTTTTTAGAAGTCATCATACCTCTCAACCTCAGAGCAAGAAATCTGGACAAAGCCATAAATAAAAGTGGGACAAATCCCAAAAATAGGGGCAATTTTTACAAATTACTCTTAAAAACTTAGAATGTCGATAGAACAGATTTTGCATTTAGAATGAATTTTCTGAAGGTCATGAAGTCTGAAACTCAAATGCCTGTCAGTTTCTAACCTCTGTCTTTAATGATTTGCTGCTAATTTGCCAGAAAACCACAATTTTATGAAAAACAAACCAAAAATATGAGGCGAAAATCTGTACAGTTGAGAGGTATGGCAAGATCACCAATAAGGGAATGACAAGGTGACTCTCAGTTTTCACTCTTACTCGAATATATTCAACTGCAGTCACATTTGTTACATTTACTCAATGCTGTGTGCTTCACCGGCAACAACTCCCCTGAACAACCAGTTATAAAAAAGTTGACTTTCCCTCACATACTCAAGTTTATTAAGTGAGTCTGCTTATCAAAACTTTTCAACAGAAAACCTATATCAACTTAAAACAACAAATCTGCATATCAAAAGTGACATTTAATTCACAGCATACATAAAACAAAGAAACGCTAACCAAGTGAAAACATGAGTAGCAATAATTATCACATCTGATAAACTGTGATAAATATTTTTGGAGTTTTTGATATGTGTAGTACTGTCTATTGGGAAGTTATGTTAGGTAATTTAACTAACTTATCATGAAACTCATTGTAATTTAAAGCCACAAGAGAGCCTTAGGGTGCTTGGGATGGATGGATGAAGGCGGTGACCAAACAGACTCAGAGCTAATAACTTTTTTTGTTGGCTGATTTCTTATCTTTCTGCTAGCAGACTAACAGAAACTAATGAAAAGAATTCCATAAAAACACAGGTATTCATCTGTCCATTTTCGGCTAACCCACTTTATCCTTTACAGAACTGCAAGGATGCAGAAGTGTATCCAAGCAGCCAATGGGCTTAAGGCATCAGAGAGTGCTGCCACAGCACAGCATACATTCTTACTCACTCTACACCCACATATGGGCAACTTGGAAATTACAATTCATCTGTTACATTTCTTTGGGAGGTGGGAGGAAAGAAACTACAGCATCTGGAAAAAAAACACAAAAGCAAGGAGGAATGTAAACTTCATACGGCCAAGAATCAAACCAGGCAACTTTTTGCTGTGTGGTATGCAAACAGTATTTTACTAAAATTGTTCATATCATGAAAATTAACCATGAAACATCCTACTGTTGGGCGTTTGTGAGATGAAATTATACATTTTCTCCTCTGAATGATTTAACTTTTAGTGCTGCTGTTTTGTTTTAAAGTGAAGCTTCCATTAAGGTGGTGCCTCAACGGATCCTGGAAACTATCGCCCCATAAGCCTGACTAGCTTGGTCTGCAAAGCTATGGAAAGGATCATCATGGACCTCATAAATAAAGATATTGGGGACCTACAGACACTGGATCCTACCAAGTTCAGCCTTGTTAAGGGCAGATCCTGCCTCTTAAACCTGGTTGATTTCTTTGAAACAGTCACCAAGGCCATTGACGAGGGGAAGGTGGTCCACACAGCCTACCTGGACCTCGCAAAAGCCTTCGATACAATACCCCACTCAGGCATTATAGATAAGCTCACCAGCTTAAATATAAACCCCTATGTCACTAGATGGATTGCAAACTGGCTCAAGGACAGAACCCACATGGTTAGAATTGTTGGAGCCATGTCAGACTCCAAACCAGTTACAAGTGGTCTCCCACAAGGCTCAGTCCTGGGACCTTTCTTGTTCGGTATATATTTCTCGGAGGTACAGGCCAACACAGAAGGACTGTGGCTGACCAAGTTCGCAGATGACTGCAAACTGGGCGCCATAATCGACTCTCCAGCCGACACAAGCATCCTCCAAAAGGGCCTCATAGAAACAGACAACTGGTGCCAGAGCCATGGCCTCAAGCTAAATGCCAAAAAGTGTATAGTCATCCCTTTGGCAAAACAAAGTGCCCACAAATTACCACATAGGTGGTAATCCATTAAGTACAGAAGAAGTAATTAGGGACCTGGGGACCCAAGTTGATAGCAATCTCTCATTTGACAACCACGTGGCCAAAGTGGTTAGAAAAACATTTTATATAGCCCACCTAATCATGAAGGGATTCACATCTAGATCAGGGGATGTCATCATGCCTCTTTACTCATCCCTCATCAGGCCCATAATTGAGTACAATGCCCCTTTTGGGATGTACCTTACCAGACACCTGCAGCAACTGGAAAGAACCCAAAAGCATCTCACCAAGAGGATCAAAGGGCTCAAACAGATGCCATATGCTGCCCGGTTAAAGAAACTCCAGCTCTACTCAGTGGCATACCGCCTGTTCAGAGGCGATCTGTGCCTGTCGTATAAAGCCATGTCCAACCCGGAATTAATGGACATGCTGCACCTCAGAAAATCCAAATCCCATCGAGCTACTGGCTCGAGACTTGAACCTCAGCACTGAAATAAATAGGACATGCTGGAGGGACAGATTCATAACCCAGAGGCTCCCTTCACTCTGGAATAAAATCCCAGTCCAGGTTAGGCAGAGTCCCTCAATGACTCTCTTCAAGAGGAATCTTGATGAGTGGATGGGAGATCGTAGGTTTACCCCGGGTATCACTTCTGTGTCACTGTTAAACAGAGGCACAGTATACTAACCTCAAAAAAGGGCATAGCAAAAGAAATTTAAAATGGGTAGCGAAAGCCAAACACATTCTGGCTAGGCTTATAAATGCCCTAGGGCAGATAGCCTAGATGAACCTATGAACCTATTATGTCATCTTAAACCAGTAGCATCTGAAACAAGAAACCTGGACCTCCTAGTTATGAACACTTTCTTTCTTAATAAACTAGCTGAAGATCATGCTTCGTAAACTTGTTTAACTATTTTTTTAACTCATTGCTCAAAAGTACTGACTTCAGTCTGTCCTCTAAATTCTAGAATTTTGTTACTGGTTTTGACTGTGTTCCTTCTTCAATAAGGCTGATCAAGATCCACCTTCATGTAGGCTGTTATTAGTATTCATCCCCTTTTCTGTGAAGACTACGTTTTTCTTTACTTTCTCCCACATACTCAAACACATTCTGCCTTCTTTCTTTAGCACTGCATGTATTGTTATCTTTGTATAGTTTTCAGAGCAGACTGGAAAGAATGTGTGCCCTCCCCCAACAAAAAATACCTCTATATACTTTATACCTCTAGAATGATGACATCTTGAGAATGGCATACAGCTGAACTAAAAATGAAACAATGTCAACAGATGAAAATTAGATGGTGCTTTTAACAACCAAATGCATCAATGAAGAAACATCAAAGAATTAAGTGAGAGACAGCGAGACAGAAAGAAACAGAACGACTGAGACAAGATAATAACCTCTTACTTGTTACTTCTGATGTCTCTTATTATGTTTTCCAGTATTCAGTGCAGGACTATATACAACAATAGATTCAACAGGTAATTCCTGAAGGAAATGGATTTTGTTAATTCACTATGGTTCTTTCCTTTTATAAATGACAAAACAGAAAATGTGGGGGTTTTAATGTTTTTTTTTACATTACTTCAAAACTATTCAACAATGCAATACATAATTTATTGTACTGTTTTGAAATGTTTGTAAATATAGCATTTAATTTCAGAGTAAAGAATGATGGTTACAAATTTAGAAAAAGAGGATGTACATCTGGATTATTTGTACTTCTGAATTCATGGCCTGCACAATACCAGATGGAAGGCATTAGAGTTACTGCGGATTTGTCACTGAATAGCTAGCCCATGAGGCCTTACTTTGCTATACAGACAGTCCATTTCCAGTGGGAGCATGCTCTCAAACTACACAAGGTAAATAACATCATTATGATCTATCAAAAGTAGACCTACTGCTCAGATGGTAGATACTTGACATTGAACAGGGGTGATTTCAGTATAACATATGTGTGATCAGACTTACAATGAGTCCCTTCAGGATCCAGCCTGATTGAGATCCATGCTTTACAGCTGTATTTCAAACACAAACTCATCAGCTCGGCCACATGTTCTTCTATCTGCAGTCCTGAAATAGCACCCATTTACAAGCAAGACGATGTTTTACTTCTAGCGACTAAACATTCAAGGAAGGAAGTCTGTGTTAAAGAAACAGAGACCTCCTGCACTGCTAATGAACCTGTATTACCTGTCTAAGCCTTTCTTTTTGAATCATGACGCCATTATCGACACAAAAGCTACATCAAGCGTCAAACACTACTTTATGAGCAGTGTACTTTATAAAGCCAAATGCTATACTATTTCCCATACGTCAGCACATATAGTTATGTGCACAGTAGGTACACAAGGCTGGGAAATACTTCATAGCGTCCTAAAATGTTGGCTGCCCATTAACCTGATAATATTTAACGAGCAAAGGAAGACAGACATAAACATCTCGATCTAAGACACACCGAAAATAAGCATGTCTTCTAATGCACACAGATATCCCTGTACTGTACATTAGTATCCATGTGCTGCAAAACCGAAGTACACCAGTATTCAGTTCAGAACTGCAGAACGTCTACCTGAATTAAGCAGCCAATGGGGGGGGGGGTGAAGGATTGAGGTGACAGCGGAGGAGATGTTCTTGGCTGTGACAAGGGAAAGTTGTCTTCAGTCGAGATACCGACTGTAGAACTTCATACACAGCTCACTGTCTTCCTCTGTAACAATACTATAAACAGCATTTCTTTGCTGCAGTTTTATATGTACCAACACTCCAAGTTTATACTCCATTTCTTGACAACAGAAGCTGCATAGGTTGATTCTACAATATCGCTGAGTAAATGACTTGAAATTATCAAGTTTAATGTCTAAGAAAAATAAAGAAACAAAGGTGCAGTCCCTTAAACAGTTGCATGCCACATCCCACATCGCATGCTCACCATCCCAGAGAGATTTATCATGAAATGAAAATTAGAATTAAGTGTGTATTACTGATTAGGCATACTAAACAGGTAAGGATTAGAGGCATTTGTTCACAGTAATGTCTTACAGCCACTGGGACTTACTGTCGGAGCCTCTGGATTCTGTTTGCAAAATCACAAACTCAGTCACATGGCAACTGTTTCACAGCAACTAAACTCTGTAAAACAATCTGTTCATTCAATGTCTGGCATTGCCTTACAAGACAATTCATCAGAAATGCCCAGAAAGATCTGCTTTGTTACCCAGAAACTATAAACACAAGGCACTCATCCATAACAAATGTTTTATCAGTACCAATAACAATATGAAATAGTGTCAAGTGTGTGGACAGTGAATATTTATTATACACTCACACCAGCTTATTATTGCGGCAAGAAGCAGCTTCAAACTGACAGCAGTACAAATGCAAACAACCTTCTTCTGATGATGTGTGCTTTATCACCAAGAAACATTTGTAGAGCGAAAAACTGCTTTAAGCTGGGAGATAGACATGGGAAGTTACGTAACAGTGCGAAGATATCCAGTTCCAGAATTCATTCTTTTATCTCCCTGTTGCAAGTTGGAAGTGTAGCTCTGCAACAGAATCCTGGTAATGTGGCAACAACTAATTACAATAACTTGAAAGTCTTACGCGTGGCAGATTATGTCAACAAAAATCGCAAACAGAACAATCTGTACTAATATCTGAGACAATAAAATCAAACAGTTGTTAGAATAAAATCAAACAGTTGTTAGAATTAGATAAATGTGTTCTTATTTTCTATGTTAGTGAGTGCAACAGCATGTCATTCCATGGAGCTTAATGACTGGATGAGAACTGTGTATCCTACGGCAGATTTATCCAGGGCAATGCCATACAATACAGTAGTTAACTAGTTACTCCTAGAAAATTACAGGTATAATGTTTATCAGAGCAGTTATCATTTCATTCACAATAATAACCTCTTAGCATGATAGTTTGTGCTTCTCAGGTTATTTTGTAACAGCTAGGTCTTATGCACTATGGAAATAAAAATACTTTGCAGTTTCACAGAAAACGTCACGGACAAAGTACAGTTTTGTACCTACCATAAATGTAGATGTTCGAGTGCTCATACAGCTGCAGTCATTACAGATGGGTTTTCCTGCCATCAGGCGGGTCCTCGGTCGGCCGAATTCCAAAGTCTAGGTCCGGCGTCGGTTGTCGTCGCTTCTTCCCTGACGTCAGCGTGGAAGGGGTATAAAAGAGGCAGCCAACGCCATTTTCTTCAGTTTTTCTTGCCCCAGATGTCAGGTGCCCCCAGAAGGAAGGCAAAACATAATGTTATGCAAACATGCAATATAGATAAATCAAAAAACAGTAGTTGCAAGCAAATACACCATAAAAGAATATCCCAAATAGGTTGTATGATAGAGGTGATTGTCATAAGGCCTGTCCTAAGAGGGGACGGAGGGGGGGTAACCTGGACTGCAGCTGTATGAGCACTCGAACATCTACATTTATGGTAGGTACAAAACTGTACTATGTTCATCGTGCATACAGCTGCAGTCATTACAGATGGGTAGAATCCCAAAGCTAAGTAAGGGTGGTAGGCACTAAGTGGAACTAGGAGGAGCGAGGATGCCCTGCAGGACTGCTGTGGCAAAGCCCGCTCTAGATTTTGAGTATAGTGGAAGGTGGTAGTGCTTGGAGAAAGTGTGGACTGAGCTCCAAGTAGCTGCTTCCAAAATGTCCTTGGTAGGGACCCCCCTGAGGAAAGCTGCAGAGGTAGCTGTGGCCCTGGTGGAGTGGGATCTGATGTATGCAGGCACAGATTTTCCATGAAATGAATAACAAAGGCGTATGCAGTGGGCTATCCATTTTGAAATTGTCTGTTTGGAAATAGCCTTTCCTTGAGCACCTGTAGCATAGGACACAAAGAGTTGCTCAGATTTCCTGAATGGCTTTGTTCTGTCCAAGTAATAACGAAGTTGTCTATGAATGTCCAAGGAATGTAGCAGTCTTTCCCCTTTGTTCTGTGGATTTGGATAAAAGGTAGGTAAGTGGATAGTCTGATTCAAAGCTACACTGGATACTACCTTTGGCATGAAGGTAGGGTTGGTTCGTAAGGAAACTCTGTCCTGATGGAAAATGATGAATGGTTGCACAGCCATGAGGGCCTGCAGTTCTGAAACCCTACGTGCTGAGGTGATAGCCAGTAGGAAGGCTGTTTTCCATGACAAGTATTGTAGCTCTGCTGAAGAAGACGGCTCAAAGGGAGGCAGGGTCAGCTTTTCCAATACGAAGTTGAGGTCCCAAGCTGGAACTGGTGGTTTCCTTGGGGGTTTTATATTTTTTGCCCCTCTGAGGAACTGCCTTAATAGAGGATGTGAGAATAAGGGAGGGTATGTGTTGTATTGTGCAGAAATGGCTGAAGCGTGGATCTTGATGGAGGAGAAGGAAAGGCCACTGTTTAACATCTCAGCTAGGTACTGTAAAATTTGAGGTATATTTATTACCCAAGGATTCTGGCCCTTTTCTTGATTCCAGGAACAAAATCGTTTCCATTTGGCGGAGTAGGCTTTCCTAGTAGAAGGTCTTCTGGCCTCCAAAATGACATCCTGCACCTCCTTGGAGAGAAGAGTCTGTTGGGAAGTTAAGGTATTCTCCATGCAGCTAGATTTAGGGTTTTGAGCTGACTGTGAAGGGTTTTGTAGTTGTGCTGGGACAACAGAAGAGGTACTAGAGGTAGAATCCATGGTGGGGAGTGTGTCAGGCTCTTTAGGAGCGGATACCAGTGTTGTTGTGGCCAGTCTGGAGCAATTAGAATCATTTGTGGCCTCTCTGCTCTGGCTTTTCCAGAACTTTAGGCAGTACAGGGAGAGGCGGGAAGGCATAAACTGTCAATGTTGTCCAATTGAAGGAGAGTGTGTCCACTTTCCAGGCCTGTGGATGATAGGTCCTTGAACAAAATTTTTCCAACTGGTAATTTCTGTGGGTAGCAAATAGGTCTATGTCTGGCTGTCCCCATGCCTGAGTTATCTTTGAGAAAACTTGAGGATGCAACTTCCATTCGTGTGGATCTGTCATATATCTGCTTAGGTTGTCTGCCAGAGTGTTTTCCTTTCCTGGCAGGAATTGTGCCTGTAGTTGAATTTGCAATTCCAGTGCTGTGTTCCATATGGTCATGGCTTGCCTGCACAGGGGATATGAATGAGTTCCCCCTTGTTTGTTTATGTACCACATGACTGTGGTGTTGTCTGTCCTTATCAATAGCTGGCCTGGATGCAGTAGGTCTTTGAAGGTCATAAGAGCATTTTGTACAGCTAGCATCTCCTTCTGGTTGATGTGTAGGTGCCTCTCTTTTTGGGACCATTTTCCCTGAATGCACTGATCTGCCATGTCTGCTCCCCAGGCGTCGTCTGAGGCATCCGTTGTAATGATTTGAGTTGCTTGAGGTACACAGAAAGGGAGACCTGTGTTTCTTTGGCATGCTTGAGCCCACCAAAAAAATTCCTTTTGAAGGCATGGAATGAGTTGTATAATTGTTTCCAAGCTGTGGCTGTGTTGAGACCATAAGTTTTTTAGGTACCATTGTAGTTTCCTCATATGCAGCTTTGCACATGGGATTAGTAGGATGCAAGATGCCATGAATCCCAGAGCCTGCAGGACTTTCCTTGCAGTTAATCTGGTGAAAGTTGCCATTTTGCTGAAGTATTGAGACAGTTGCCCTTGTTTGTCTGGCGTGAGGTAGGCCATCTGGGTGGTTGTATTTAAGGTGGCACCCAGGAAAATTATCTGTTGAGAAGGTATTAGTCTTGATTTCTTTTTGTTCACTGTGTATCCCAAGAAGATTAACAGTTTTATTACAAATGCCAGATGCTGCAGTAGAATGTCCTTGCTGTCCACTTGGATCAGGCAGTCGTCCAGATATGGGTAGATTTGTATTCCTTGTAGTCTCCAGAAGGCAATTACTGATGCCAGGCATTTCGTAAACACTCTGGGCGCAGTAGATAAGCCAAAGGGCAATGCAGAGAATTGGTAATGGGTTGAACCTGCAAGAAATCTGAGGTATCTCCTGCAATCTTGTCTGATAGGGACATGCAGGTATGCCTCCTTGAGGTCCAATGTTACCAGCCAAGACTCCTTGCCCAGCATGGGAAGAAGCTGCTGTAATGTGAGCATCTTGAATTTTGGCACCTGTAGATATGTGTTTAGGATGGATAGGTCTAAGATAGGTCTCCAATCTTTGTCTTTCCTTGGTACCAGGAATAGTCTGGAATAAAAACCTTGACCTTGTTCTTTTGCAGGTACCTCTTGAATCGCTTTCATATCCATGAGAGCGGAAATTTGTCTTTGTACCTCTGCCCTTTGATTTTGTGGCAGGTTTGGCATGCTTCTCATTTTTGGTAGAGTGTGAAAGTGGAACCTGTAGCCTCTGTCTATAATGTCCAGAATCCATTTGTCTTTTGTAACAATATGCCAGTTTTTTGAAAATAATGCCAGTTTTCCGCCCAAAGGTGCTGCCATTAAAGCTTTGCTTGGCAGGCATAGGGGGAAGTCATTGTGTCTGTTTTCTAAATGACTGTGATCTATCTTCTCCACCTCTTGAGGTTGGTACTTGCCACTGTCTTGCTCGGTAAGATCCTTGAGGTTGTCCTCTACCCCTTGGGCATCTGTATCTGCCCCTTTGAGGACTGTCCGTGGCTGGAAAAGACCAATTTTTTGAAGGCCAGTTTCTGCTGAAACATGGAGGTTGTACCTGCAGAAAATCTTTCACTGTTTGCATAGATTTTGCTTTTTCCTCCATTTTCTTTAGTACCTCCTCAGCTTTAACCCCAAACAATACATCTTTTTGAAGTGGTGCATCTAATAACTTTGCTTTGACATGATCTGGTAAGGTTTGCTCTTTGAGCCAAGCATGTCTACGTATAACAGACCCCGTGACAGCAGCTCTACATGAGGCCTCTAAAGCATCAAAACCACACTGCAAGGTATGTTTACTCACTTGCTCTGCACCATGCAACAAATCCTGCAACTCTTTCAAATCTGGTTGTTCTGTTTGTGTCATTTTGCTTTTCAACTGAGATAACAAAAACTGTTGGTACTTTAACATATGGAATTGACAGTTTAATGCCCTCATGGTTAAAGTGGCCGAGGTGTACACCTTTTTCCCCCACCTTTCTAATGCTCTGGAATCTCTCTCTGAAGGTAAAGGGTTTTTAGCAGTAGAGGCCTTTATTCCCTTGGGACCCTGTGAAATAGTTTCTGGGTCAGCAGTATGGCTTTTATAAAGAAACTGGTGAGAATCAGGGACCCGGTAATACCTGTCTGGTTTAACAGGGGCTGGAGGTAAAGAATCTGGATTAAGGCTGGCTTCTGTGTAGACATCATCCAAAATATCTAAAACAGGAGGGATAGCCAGGGGCCTATGCTGGGGGAGCAGTAGAAATTCCCTGAGCCTTTTCTTGGAATCTGAGTAATCTTGGCCTTCCCATTGAAAGTGTTCCCTCAATGTATGCAGGGTTTCCCCAAAAGAGTAATCCTCAGGGGGGGAGACCGAGGGAATAGACTCCTCAGCATCAGAGTCTTTGAAAGGGGAATAGGCAAAATCCTGGTCCTCAGAATGTTCTGGGGTAATAGAAGCCTGGTCTGAGGAAGGGTAGTCTTCCTCCAATCTAGGTCTTTTGTCAGAGGGGGGGTTGAGAACCCCTGATGAGTGTTATCAAATCCTCAGCCATTTTTAGCATTTGCTTTTTAGGCATGGGGCCTAGAGAGGAGGTCTGAGGACCCTGTTTTTTAGTTTTCATGGCTGCTTTAGATTTAGTGAAGGATTTGATAGAGAAGGTGGAAGGCCTGAAGACGCCTTTAGACATGGTAGGCCTGACTAAATCTTGAGTTTCCCCGCCAAGAGTGGTGTCGGTATCAGCAGTAGGAATGGAGACCGAGCAGCCTGCGACCTCGGGTACTGAAGTCACCGGTAAAATAGTTTCATCGGTATTTAGGGGCAGCGTAGGCGCCTCGCTGAGAACCGGAGTACCGGTAGTCGGCCTAAGCGTGGTCTCCGTACTCAGTGCGGACCTCGGATGACGGTCCTTATCTTTGCATCTTTTGCCTAAAACTGGTGTCGGTGTATCCGACGACATGATATAATTAAATTTTTTGCCAAAATAATGATGGGCGAACTCCGCCCGGCGCTTAATAGTGCGCTTGTTGAACCTAGCACAAAAATGGCAGGCCGAGACATCGTGGTCTGGGCCTAAGCAAGGTATACAGAAAGAGTGGAAATCCTTATGCGGTATTTGCTTCCCACAAGAAATGCAATTATTAACTTTGTCTGACATCGGTCTGAGGCAAGAAAAGTTTCCCCAACGGGGTACTTAGCTTTAAAGAAGACTTCGGCTGAAATACTTTCGTAAATCTCAGGAGCTGGCCGACCGGCACTTGCGAACTGCTTCTGCTTCGGGCACCGCGCGGCAAGAAAGACTGAAGAAAATGGTGTCGGCTGCCTCTTTTATACCCCTGCCACGCTGACGTCAGGGAAGAAGCGACGACAACCGACGCCGGACCTAGACTTTGGAATTCGGCCGACCTAACGGCATGAAAACCCATCTGTAATGACTGCAGCTGTATGCACGATGAACATCCACAATGTGTCATTGTTTTTGTTTTATTTATTTACTTTTAGTGAACACTCATATCTGGACTACTCCTTGTTCCATTGAATGCCTTTCCTAAGATTTGCATTACTATGAGAGGTACTTCTTTATTTCTGTTTCTTTTCTAAGGAACAGATTTGGTAGTAAAGATTCAGCACAATCTGTCATCAAACTATTGTCAGTGGTTTCACCTCCTTGAACAAACGGCATATAACACACCATACGTATTCTGTCTCTTACCATACCACTAACTGAGTACTCTAAATAGCAGAATATGTTCTCCAAAACCCTTGACCAAATAGATGAAACTGAATGTTAGTCTGTCCCACCGAGATCAAACTGTACATCAGCCAGTATCAATACAAGGCCCAAGTCAACAGAATAGTGCACTGTAACGTCATGGTAACATTACCAGGAAACTAACCTTGGTTATTACTTACATAAAAAGAGCGGCTCCAATAGCCAGGGAGACATGATGCTATAGACAACCAAAAGCATTCTTTCCTAAAATGTGTTCTGAGCCAAGATGTGAGAACAGACAGGTAAGTATCTGTACAGGGCCACCAAGTCCAAGCAAATCAGCACCTAATAAAAACTTAAACAGTTACTTGAAACGTGTCAGCTCTGTGCAGATGGGAAAGAAGTATTGACTACAACTCAAATGACTCAGAATCAACTAGTCTCCTGACCCTAGCATCATGGCACAGAGGCATGAAGCCCTAACTACAGCCCAGATGATCAATGTTCAGTTAGAAACATGAGTATCTGAGGGTGCAAGGAGGGGAGAATAAGCTTGCAGGGTGAGTATCTGGTGGGCTAAAATGAAGAGGATAAGCTTACAGGGCTGATATCAGCTTGCTCATTCTCAGGGAATGGAGGTTGCTAGGCCCATGGCAATGGCAACACCTATCTATGGTTGGGTGCATCATCCATCTGTATTAGCTGCATTGCCTTGTGGTATGTCAGGAAGGGACATGACTAATACATTATAGAATAGGAGCATGAACACCTTCCTCCAGCCAAGTAACCACTGAGCCTGCAGATAGCTTACAGATAGTCCTTTCCGAGATACCAGACAGCTAACCTTCCTACCACAAGACTCACAAAGCTCAGAGACTGGATGGGCCAATAGTACCCACCCCAGGTAACAACAAATGCGATGCAGGATTCTCAGCTAACCAGTGGATGCCTGGCTCCCTACATCACAGAATGGATGGACCAATTTTATGCAGGCAGCGGAGCCATCAGTCAGGGTCACTCCAAGGCGGGAAGGGTAGAAGAATCAAGAAGTGTCTTGAGTGCAGGAGTAGTCAGTGATGGAGGATGGAGCTAAGTAGCCAAACTTGGCTCACCAGCACAGTGTGGAGTGAAATGGTCCTTTCTACTGAAGAGTTAATATCTACCAGGGTGCAGGTGTTGGCTCACACTATTTACAGACTGGAGAAGTGGGTATAGTGCTACTAAATATGAGGTGAAGGGTGGGAGAATGCATGCACATGTCAGGGATAAGACACTGTAGGCTCCTGCATACTGATACAAGGACTCATATCAGCTGCCAGTGGGAGAGGTTACACCTTAGCAACAAATCCCTTCCTGCAACAGTAAAGTTACAGTTGAAGGACAGTTTCTGATAACAATGGTGCTGTGAGGTATTTCCCCTGACTTAGGGGCAATTAATGGCCACCCTGGATATGCGAATGGCCCCAGTCTTCACAGAAAATGAAGTCATACCCTCAGCCCATTGTAATGAGTGTTACATTCATTGAAATTGTAGCTCAAGAATGAAAGTCAGAAACTAAGATGTGTGGGGGGGGGTGAGGCTGGAGGGACCAAAGTCCCCCACATGGCTGCTTAAATGGTACCTATCCATGGGTAGTTCTTGCCCTTGTCACTTATCTGACTTAAAAAAGAGTCACTTTAAAGGAACCTCAACTGAAGTGTGGAAGAGTTCTCAATGGAATGATATGGAATGAGAGTCTGAAGCATGGGAGATTCCTCAATGGAATGAAATGGAATGAGAGTCTAAAGCATGGGAGATTCCTCAATGGAATTATATGGAATGAGAAACTGAAGCATGGGAGATTCCTCAATGGATTGATATGGAATGAGCAACTTGAAGCATGGGAGATTCCTCAATGGAATGATATGGAATGAGAGTCTGAAGCACAGGAGATTCCTCAATGGAATGATATGGAATGAGAGTCTGAAGCATGGGCAATTTCTCAGTGGATTGATATGGAATGAGAGACTGAAGCATGGGAGATTCCTCAATGGACTGATATGGAATGAGCAACTTGAAGCATGGGAGATTCCTCAATGGAATGCTATGGAATGAGAGTCTGAAGCATGGGAGATTCCTCAATGGATTGATATGGAATGAGAGACTGAAGCATGTGAGATTCCTCAATGGATTGATATGGAATGAGAGTCTGAAGCATGGGAGATTCTCTCAACTGAATGATATGGAATGAGCGACTGAAGCATGGGAGATTCCTCAAAGGAATGATATGGAATGAGAGTCTGAAGCACAGGAGATTCCTCAATGGAATGATATGGAATGAGAGACTGAAGCACAGGAGATTCCTCAATGGAATGATATGGAATGAGAGACTGAAGCATGGGAGATTCCTCAATGGAATGAGAGTCCGAAGCATGGGAGATTCCCTTAATGGAATGACATGAAATGAGAGTCAAAGAGGAAGACTATAGATGAGCCACTCTACACATTTGTTTGATGGTTGATACGCACAAAGGGCAAAGAGCACATAGAAAAAAAACAGTACATGAATATGTATGTCAGATGTGAGAGATCCATCTTTCACCAGCTTTTAAGGATCCGCTAAAATTCCAAGTTTTAAAATGTTAAACATGATTTTGTTTGTTACACATTTACGTTATGCATTTAACAGGTAAGTCCGCAACTCACATGACCCTCTTTTCAGGGGTTACCTGAGAGGTGGCTCACTAAGATATAGAATAAAACAGTTTGCCAATGGAGAATATGAGACTCACACCCAGGATTTAGCAGCTCACAGCCTTAACATTCTCTGCTAACATATTATACCTGTGCTGCGCAGTAAATCATTTCACACAGTAAGTCTAATATTTATAAATGAAAAATGTGGAAAAGTCTGCTATTTAACCAGTTACATCTAGTAACATAACTTTCATCATTAAAGGATACCACTCATTCTTAACTGGCAGACCCATGTTTACTAGTTCTTCTGGACACAAGCTTGATTTAAAATGCCTGTTGTTAACCCAACAGCTATAATTGGTGACCACTGCAACAGGAAAGAGGTTCTTTTCTCCAGGCTGTGGCAGCCACAGAGTTTGTTACACTAATTGTGGGTTTTACAGGCACATCATCCTACAAAGAAGTATGAAATATCGCAATACTTCTCTTAGAAAATACTTTTTGTCACTCCTGTAATATGTTGCTCCTCTTACGGAACATGATCGTAGGAAGTTATTAGACTAGTGGCCCTAAGGCCCTTACAAGCCTACCTAAGTTCTTACCCTTATTTCCATGATCAGCACTTATTTCCCCTGTCCAAGAGGGACACAGGTGGAAACCCTGGGGTGAATTTATGGTCACCCATCCAATCGTCCAGATTGCATTTGAACATGGCCAAAGAGTTGCTCTGTTTGACATGAAGTGAGAGTCTGTTCCAAAGGTATGGTAACCTCTGAGAAACAAATCTGTCCCTCCAGCAGGTTTTATTAATGTCAGATGCCAGGTTAAGGTCTTTACAGTAAATAACTCGTGTACCATTTGACTTATGGATATACAGCGTTTCCTGTAAAGCAGGTTCTGAGATTGCCTTGTATGCAAGACAGAGATCACCTCTGAGTAGTCTGTATGAAAGAGAATAATGTGACAGTGATTTCAGATGATCCCCCTTGGATAGATGCTGAAGACCTTGAATTTTCCTTGTGACGAACCTTTGTGATTTCTCCAGTTGCTGCAGGTATTTGGAAAGGTACATACCAAAAGGGGCTTTGTACTCAATTATTGGCATGATGAGAGAAGAGTACTGGGAGATTATAACTTTTTTTTTCTGGGGGCAATGCCCTTACTTATGAGATGAGCAATACAGAATGCCCTTCTTACCACTGTGGAGACATGGTGGTCAAAGGTAAGGTTGCTGTCAACCTGTGTGCCTGGGTCTGTCACCACTGAATGTGTACAGAAGGTGTTGCTATTGATGTGGTGGCTAGCAGGAACATTGCTTTTACTGAAAGGAATGATAATACATTTTTTTGTATTGAGATTAATGCTGTGAGTTTGGCACCAATCATGTGTTTGTGTAAGACTCTCTTATAGGATGGTGACATCGTTTAGAGATTCTATGACCACTGCCAGTTTGCAGTCATCAACAAACTTTGTCAGCAACAGACTTTTAGTTCAGAGAAATAGATTCCAAACAGTAGAGGTCCCAGGACTGATCCCTGTCAAACACCAATGGTTACAGGTCTGCTGTTGGAGGTGGACTCCTCTATTTTGACTATATGAGTTATATTAGTGAGCCAGTTAGTGACCCATCTAATGATATAAGGATTGATGCCTAGTTGTGTGAGTTTGTCAATGATGCCTGAGTGGGGGATAGTATCAAATGCCTTAGCTAAGTCCAGGTAGGCTGTGTGCACAGATTTTTCTTCATCCAGGGCCCTGGTGACTGTCTCGAAGAAGTCCATCAGGTTTAACAGACATGATCTCCCTTTGACAAATCCAAACTGAGTAGGGTCAAGTGTTTGGAGATTACCTATATCTTCGTTGATAAGGTCTATGATGATTCACTCCATGGTCTTGCAGATAAGGCTAGTCAGGCTAATAGATCTGTGACATAGGGAAATACTGACAGCCCAGCTATCTGGAATTTTGTAAATAATTCAGTCATTTTTGAATATTAACATGATGTACATAGAATGTAACAGCATGAGATACTACCAGCCCAGCTATCTGGAATTTTGTAAATAATCATATGCCATTTGTAAATATCAACATGAGTCATATGCTTGTCTTAAAAATGTATTAGAACTATAGGTTATGCGTATATTAAACTACTGGTACAGAAATATGTGTTGAACAGGGTTTGTACAGTACTGAACTTCAATGATGTGTCCACAGTGTACCCTACTGGAAAAGAACAGAAATGTAAATAAACTATTGTAATTGTGTAAATGTATATGTTTTAACAGTAGAAACTAGAACATACAGAGTAACTTGCAAAACTTTAAGAAAATAAGTTGAAATTAAATAGTTTTATGAATGTGCTATAAAAGTTATCTCTCAGTTTCAGTGCAGTCAGAGACATAATGTCTAGAGCTAGATGTTTTTTGTATTGTCTTGAAAGAGAAGTAATTACGAGGTTTAAAATGTAGAAGTGTTTCACTGTTTTGCAACTTCCAGGATCTGCAAACATCTGAGATATGCATTTTTCATAAGGATATGCTAAAATTATGTTAGTTTCTGACAAGGGGGGGGGTTAACTTGGGAACTGAAGTCAGGTGACAAAAAGTGATGTCATCCAAGCTAACCCAGCAGTAATATTTTACATTAATTTAAGAATTCTCTCAGAGAGAGGCTGTGCATTTTGTATTTTGTCTTTGACCTAACAAGAACATCCACTCATCACCACCTTCTGCACTTGCATTGCTGTAAGTAAGTTTTTAAGGCATAGCTTCAGACAGGAATAAAGTATAGCTTAGATGTTTTTCTTTATTTACTTGAGACTGCCCTGCAATGTTGTTTTACATATTTCCTGTGATTTGGAACTCTGATGTAACTGATTACTTACTGAGTAGTGTCTTGTTCTTTTATTATTTATTATTAAATATATTTAAACCTTTTAATTATGGATGGTCTGTTTAGAGAAATTTAAGCTCTTAGAGTACTTTCATATCTATTTGGTGACACTGTACAGGCCACTCCTAAATAGCCTTGTTCTTAGTCAGACTACCATTTAGATTAATAGCAACATTACACAGTACGATTGGACACCATTTGTTAATGGCCTTAAAGTAGCTGATAAGAGTTGGCTGGTGGCAGTTGGAACTACCTTATAGTCTGGGCAGAAAGGGGCACAGCTAATAAACTTGTGCCAGCCTTCCCCAGGTGTGTGTGTGCATGTTTGTATATAAATTAAATCTCAAAATGTGTGTGTGTGACAACTACTTGGGCAGGGACACAAAGCACTGGTTGGACAGACAGGGTACTGGAGATCTTGGTTTGGCCACTCAGCTATGATCTCAACCATATAGCTGCGCCAGTGGGGAGTCTTATTGGGGATCTGGAGAAAGCGGGAGAAACCATCCCCAGACTGACTGATTTCTGCATGCTCTTAAGGGAAATTGCACTTTACTGTATGTGTGTACTTGTCATCCTCCCAGTGTGTACATTCTCCATTGCCAGTGGTGAGGATTGAGGCTCCTTGATTACTGGGCGAGTGCAGGGGCATCACAAGGTCTATAGTTCCCAGGGTCAGTGGAAGCACCGCCTTTGTGCAATGGAATAACAGTGGCTATTTTCCATCCAGCTGGTATGAAGCTGGTGCTTAGACTATGACTTGAAAAGAGTACCCAATGGTGTTGCAAATTCATGTTAGAGCCAATGGAGGACGCAGCCTGGGGTGTTATCAGGTCGCATATATGCTGTGTTTTTGGCTTTGGAGAGGGCATTTACTACCTGCTCCTTAGAGATACAAGGTAGGGGAGAGGTGGTAGGGATGTCATGGGGTATGTGTGGTGGGGACAGGGAGTAAAGTTTTCACAGAACCTGTCAGAAAACAGGTTAGCTATGGCCACAGGCTCAGTATATGTGGTATCATTAACTACCAGTTTGGCACAAATCTGGGCCTTTCCTTTTAGGTTTTGGATGTAATTATAGAATGCCTTGTGGTTGTGCTTTACTGAGGAAGCTAATTTAGACTCAGTTTGCTTTGGAGGTCTCATTTGCTTGTTTAAGCTGGGGGGGGGGTTATCCAGTTTAGGAGGCCTCTTACTCTGACAGCAATTTCTTCCCCTTATTGTAAGCCTGCTAATAGTAAGTTGTCCACCTGGCAGGTTTGCTCTTCCTTGAGAAGCTTGTTTTGGTCCTATCAGGTACAGTCGAGTCAATACAGGTAAACAGGTGTTCACATAAAGCACTGGTGTAGAGCTCAGCATAGATGCCAGTTCCATCTGAGGAAGTAGGTGCAGTGAAGCTATTTATACCATCCCGTAAGAGTTTATAATCCACTTTGGAGAGGTTTTTTTTAGTTTAGTTGCTGCTGGGGGGGGGGGGGGCAGGTGTGATAGGTACTTCAAGTGAGACTGATTTGAAGTCAGATTTCACCAGGGAGGACCTCACAGCGGGGATGCTAAAGTGGTCCACCATATTGGTATACACCAGATCCAGGATGCTGGCACCCCTTGTGGGGGTGTCAACCAGCTGGTACACAGCACTGTAGTTAATGAGGTCAATGGACATTTAGGCACGTGAGTTTAAGCACAAGTAATTTACCCAGTCACTGGATGGGTAGTTAAAGTCACCCAAAACCATGGTGTTCGGAAGTATCTTGACAAACTCAAGTAGATCTAAATAGGCAGACTGGGTGTTCTGATTCATGGAAGGGGATCCTATAGCTGGCAAAGACTTGAAAAGGTGTCCTACCAACAGTTAATTGCACCTAAAGTGTCTCCAGGAAATCATACTGTTTAACCAATCTGGAGGTGTATTTATCTTTAATAAATTCTGATACACTGCCTCCTTTAGTTTTCACACCTTCAGTTTGCGGTCTGAACGTGTGTAAAGAGGTGTAACCCAGTATGGCTGGGGTGCTCTCCATAGTGGCTGCACAAATGTCTGTCTTCCACGGTGAGGACTGCTTCCAATGAGTGCAGTTTCGTGTTGAGACTTCTAGCATTTAGCAGCATAACCCTGAGGTTGTTTTTAGATGGAGTTTTTACATTGGGAATTTTTCCCTTGAAACACTGCCTAAAAAGGGACTAAGGGGGTAGCAAGAGCCAAAGCCAGTAGCCAAAATCCCAGAGGTGACAGATGAAGACCACCTCTGGCAAAACATTTGTCAATCACATCATCCCAAGCTGACAGATAGTGGATCACCTTAGAATGACACCGGAAGCCAAGCCAATTAATGAAATCAATAACTTTCTGTTTGTACTGAGGCATCATCCTATGTGAAGATAAAATGCTGCGTAAGGCAAGGACATACCTGCCTGAGACACATAGTCTGAGAGTTCAGTCATGTCTCTCTTCATATAGTCCAGAGAGGTATATCTCAAATCATTCACACTTACGACGGAGTCATAACAGTACCTGTCATTGAGAGACCTGAGTGCATGTGTGATATGGTGTACTCTGGCACCTGACAGACCTTTTCCTTATCCAGCCTGGTGACAGAGACATCAGTGTATCCCACGATGGAATCATCTATGACTAATATGTTTGATTTTGTGTTTTGCCTTAAGGGTTTGACGTGTGAAACACTGGTGCATGAGCAGCTATGTATAATGTGTTCTGCAGAGATAGTATTACGTGTAGCATGCATGTGTTTGGGAGGTCTCTGGTGTTTAGGTATGTTTCTGGTGAGGACCTCCAGATATGTAGGTATGTGTGATTGGGGCTTGGGTGAGGTAGGAGGTGAGGTGTGCATTCTGGCAACCCGCTCATTGTCATATGTACTCACTGGTGTGTGATGAGACAGCATGGATGTAAGGTTCTTAATATAGCTGCATCTCTCATACATTGTGTTTGTGTGGACTAGGAGTAAAGGGTTGTCGGTGAACATGAGGTGGTTGTTATACTGCCTCAGGATGCCCATGTCAACCAAGCTAGCTGGTGAAACTGTGGGAAATTACCTGTCCATAGTGATAGGTAAATTTATATGATCAGAAAAAGAGGTCATACATAGGAGTGGATAGTGGGTGAGAGGTGTGTTGGTACCTCTGAGGTTAGGCTTAGTGTTCTACATGACAGTAGAGCAGGGCCACAAGAAATCCCTGGAGGACCACAAGCAAAGTGCTAAGGGAAACTTTAACAAACAAAACATATGCATCCATAACCACCAATGGTAACTACAGCTACATGTCAGTACATGATGGAGCACTACACGCAAATAAGTGTAAACGTGGGGCTTAAGTAAAACAAGAAAATACCCTTTTTAGCTCAAACTAGCTAATAAGAATGCTCTCCCTCTGAGCTCTACTCCAATCACCCTCGATTAGATGGGATCCAGACAGCACTCTCCTCACACAATGGTGCAGAAGAGCCTTCACCAACAAATGGTGGCTTGAAGTTGATGCTCAGAAGTACAAAACAGCAATTCACCAGCAATTCCCAGCTTAGAAGGGTGTAGGCTATACTCTCCCACCACAAGAGCCCAGAACACAACCCTCCCAATGTAAAGTAAATGGTTTGGAGTCCAAGTGTTTAAACCAGAACTAAGACACTGACAGAATAACAAACACAATGAGCCTTTAACCAGCAATTCTCAGCTTAGAAGGGTATACTCTCCTGCCACAAGAGTCTAGACCACAAATCTTCCTAATGTAAAATAACTGGTTTGGAACCCATGTGCTTAAATGGAACAAAGACTTAGAACAACAGGCACAATACACAGTCACCCAGCAATTCCTAGCTCAGAAGGGCAGAGGCTACCCTCTCCTCCCACAAGAGTGTAGACCACAAACCTTCTTAATGTAAAATAACTGGCCTAACCAAAACTAAGACACTTAGAGTAACAATTACAATTTAATCAGGCTACTAACAAGTAGTAATAAATGCAGCAGAATAAATGCAATTGAACACTTTAACAAGAAGCAGTAAAAGTGAGATAAAGTAATAAAGTAGGAAGAGACACAAAAACAGTAAAAGCAGCTAATAGTGTTTTTTTTTAGTTAAGTAGGAAGGAGGGAAATATAAGACAATTCAATGTTAAGAAACTAAGGGGGTGGGCCTTCCCAAATGATCTCACTGTACACAACAGAATAAGCTGATGCGATGAGACTGGGAGGAGTGTCCAATATAAAATTTATAGTAGATGCAAGCAACTCAAAAGCCACCAAGTTTTAAGAACACAACAATTGGGTGGGTGGAACAAAAAATGGAGTCTGAATCAAAACAGAAGTAAAGACAAGAAAAGAAATCTTGGAACTAAACCCTGACATATTTTCACAAAACACAGATACTGCAGAATACTGTTAAAAACTACAACATAAGTGCAGCACAGGATTGTTAAATATCTTACATCAGGTTTATATACTTATATCAGCTTTGGATTTCTAAATGGCTTTAGAAGCAGTAATTCTTGAAGCCAGCCACAGGTGAAGGCACAACAGAGCAGAAACTTATAGAATTAATTCCTTTATACCACCGGGATGAAAGGCTTTCTAAAGTTAAACCCTCAGGGCAATCAGATAGAAACACAAAGAGCTACTGATCAGGACTTCACGCCTAAATAAAAATGGAGACTGAATCAAAACAGAAGTAAAGACAAATAAAGAAACCGTGGAACTAAACCCTGATATATTTTCACAAAGCATAGCTATTGCAGAATACTGTTAAAAACTATAACCTAAGAGTAGCACAGGATTGTTAAATATTACTAAAACAGAGCAAAAAAGTATACTTATATCAGCTTTATATACTTACATCAGCTTTGGATTTTCAAATGGTTTTAAAAACAGTAATTCTTGTAGCCAGCCACAGATGAATGTATTGATTAATATACTAGCTTCAATGAACTAGATTTTGATGAATTAATCATTGGTCAACTGCCCTGTGTCTCTTATTTTTAGCAATATAGCTGAATTTACCTTTGCTAATTTACTCAGAAAGACAAACCTTATAATGAATGATTTCATTTTTTAATACTCCACCCTAAAGAATGTGATGTTTCTGAGTCAGTGTTTCTGTTATTATTCTAAATGCAATAATTAGTGGTGTAACTCTGCAGTTATGCAATTCATGAAGCAAACATACTTGAGAAATAGTGCATAAAATTAAGGTTCTGAGCTGTTAATGAGCCGTTTTCTGTAGCCCAGGACACAGGATTTGATTCTTTCCATTTGTCTCCTGTGAGACTCTAAGCAACTCACTTTGCCAGACAGTGCTCCAGGGTCACCCATGAAAAGTGACACTTGTGTCCAGTTGCCTTACCCAATTAACAAATGTACAAAAATGCCTGCTATGACTTCTTTTTCATATACATTCAGAATAAAAACGTGTAACTTTGAATACATGTACAAGAAGTGACCATGAATAAAATTAACTTGCACTGTGACTCAACTCAGACCTGTTCAAGATAAAGTTTCAGCTACAGTTTACAATGCCTTACTTATGTGTAATGCAATGCTACAAATTTCCTAAAAATTGAAACAGAATATGAGAACTCATAAAACAGAATCCTTTAACAGAAAAGGAATGCCTGTTACTTAGTAAGGACTTAACATACAGGAAGGAAACAATGGCACACAGGCAATTAAACTGCTGTTTAGTCAAAAATACAATTAAACAAAATGTAAAGAAATAAAATAGTAGCAAAAGAACTTGGGCTAAAAGTCCAGTACAGCTGGGGTGTCATTTTGTTTTTAGTCCCCAAGGATAAAGCTCCAAATTATGATAGACTTTTTTTAAAATACATAACAGACAATTTCTTGCTGGAATATATCCAGCCCCTAGGATGGATGTTTACACTTTGCTTAGATAATTATATACAAACACATTAGCCATCTGATCAACATGACTCACTCAAATCCCATTGTGAAATCCTACCCTTCAACATTCTTGTAGCTTGTTCCAACATATTATTAAGGGATGTTTACCTTGCAAAGGTAGTCTCTGTTAAATAGAAGTTACGTTTTTTTTTATTCCTACAAGCATGTTTGTTGGGGGTGGGGTACCTAACTGTATTGTCTCAGTACTTCTAATGGTGGTATTTAGAATTTTTAACTTGACATTACATTCCAAAGGCAGCACAACACAGTAAAACACACAGAAAATGAACAGGACACAAACAGAAGCACATTTAAGGGTAGCCTTCTGCCTTCACTGCAGCAAATAAGCCAGAAGCCATCAATACTTACAAGTTACTAACACTGACATTAGGTAATTTTGTAATAAATGTATCTTTTTCACTGTGACATTTATAGAAACTGAGTGATACTATGGGACTTATGGTACACATGGCAATGTTGCACAGTTATGCATTAATTACAATCTCAACTTAAGTGCTCCATGGTACTACACTGGTGAGGATAACAGATGTTTGAGTATTATACAGTCCTTGATATTACAATGCACATCTCCAGTAATTAAGTGCCAACACGTCAAGGTGAGCATAATCTGCACCTGCATTCTAAGAGCTATCCCTCTACCACCAAAATACATCACAGGTGGTAAACATCAAGGAATGCTGGGAAGAAAGTACAGTTGTGTACACTTACCATAAATGTAGATGTTTGAGTGTATTCACTGTTGCAGTCATCACATTTGGGTTATTCCTGCCAGGGTAGCCCTCTGCTGGTCCAAATACCAGAGACAGTAATTCTGCGTCAGTTGCTGTCGCTTCAGGACTGACGTCAGGTCGTCAGTAGTATAAAGTAAGGCAGCTGACGCCATTACATCAGTTTTTCTTGCCCTAACCTGTTAGGAGCCCCCAACATCACCACAGTAGTCAGGAAGTCCTTCTATGTGGCACACCTCATCATAAAAAGGGTTCTCATCCAGGAAAAAAGAGGTAATTGTTCCCCTCTACTCGATACTCATTAGACCCATTATATAGAAGCTGTTGGACATGTTACACCTAAAGAATTCCAAATCCCTCCGAGCTACACGCTCTAGGGACCTAAACCTTGTCACCACAATAAACAGGACATGCTGGATGGATAGATTCCTCTCCCAGAGACTTCCCATACTCTGGAACAGGCTACATATCAATCAAAAAGAGATGCTAGCTGTTCAGAATGCCAAGCAAAGTTTCTTCATTAACAATCTTCAAGAAAAGTCTTGATGAGTGGATGGGAAATAGGAAATACACCCCGGGGATCACTTCTGTCTCTCTGCTTGACAGTGGCACAGGAAAATAACTTTCTTGAGTGGCGTAAGCCAGGGAACCTTGTTGGCTAGGCTTACGTAGGCCCTGGGCTGATAGCCTAGTACCTACCTATGAACCTATAAGTAGGAGCCAGGTTCTGGTGGAAGAAAGTACAGTTTTGTACACGTAGCATAAATGTAGATGTTCGAGTGTATTCACTGTTGCAGTCATTACACTTGGGTTATCCTGCTGGCAGACTACCCTCAGTCGGCCAGAATTCCAAAGTCTAGGTCCGGCGTCGGTTGCTGTCACCTCTTCCTTGACGTCAGTGCGCCAGGGGTATAAAAGATGCAGCCGACGCCATTCTCTTCAGTTTTTCTTGCCCCAGATGTCAGGTGCCCCCAAAAGGGTAGGCTGAAAAATATACCAATAAAACATGCATGCACCAAAATATATTATACCTTCATCTACAAGCAAATACACCACATAGGTTATATAGTTAGAGAAGTGCAGATAAGTTCCAGCAAAGAAATGGGGGATGGTGGGTGGGTAACCTGGACTGCAACAGTGAATACACTCGAACATCTACATTTATGGTAAGTGTACACAACCGTAGTATGTTCTTCATGTTTCACTGTTGCAGTCATTACACTTGGGTTGAATCCCAAAGCTATGGTTGGGACACTGGAGCTAATATAGCATTAGGAGTGGCTATGAGGCCCTGCAGAACTGCAGTGGCAAAGCCTGCCCTGGATTTAGAGTAGAGTGGTAAATTATAGTGCTTTGTAAAGGTGTGCACTGAACTCCAGGTAGCAGTCTCTAAAATATCTTTGGTTGGTACTCCCCTGAGGAAGGCTGCTGAAGTGGCTGCTGCTCTGGTTGAATGTGGCCTAATGCCCTTAGGCCCTGGCTTGCCATGTTGTGAATAGCAGAAACAAATGCAGTGGCCTATCCACTTAGAAATAGTCTGCTTTGAGATAGCCTTTCCTTGTGATCCTGCAGCATATGCCACTAGTAGTTGCTCTGTCTTTCTGAAAGCTATGGTTCTGTTCAAGTAGAAGCGTAGTTGTCTGGGTATGTCCAAAGAATGCAGAATTCTCTCCACCTTATTATGTGGGTTTGGATAAAAAGTAGGCAGATGAATAACTTGGTTAAGGGTCACACTGGACACTACCTTAGGCATAAATGTCTGGTTTGTCCTCAGTGAAACCCTGTCTGGATAAAAAATTATAAAAGGTTCCACAGCCATGAGTGCTTGTAGCTCTGAGACTCATCTTGCAGAAGTTATTGCTAGGAGCAGAGCTGTTTTCCAAGATAAAAACTTTATATCCACTGTAGCAGTTGGCTCAAAAGGAGGCAGGGTGAGTTTTTCCAAGATATAATTGAGGTCCCATGCAGGTATTGGTGATCTTCTTGGAGGCCTTAAGTTTTTGGCTCCTCTGAGGTACTGCCTTAACAAAGGATGAGAAAATATTGGTGGCTCTATATTGTAATGAGCCGAAATGGCAAAGGCATGAATTTTAATTGATGAAAAGGTTAGGCCTTTGTCCAGCATCTCAGTTAAGTATTGCAAAATCTGAGTGTGTGAATTCCTTGTGCCTGGTTCCAAGCACAGAATCTCTTCCATTTTCAAGCATAAGATTTTCTGGTACTAGGCCTTCTGGCCTCCAAAATGACATCCTTCACAGCTTTAGTGAGAGGCGCGTTTTGTATGACTACATTATCCGCCATGCTGCCAGATTTAAGGTCTTTAGCTGGCTGTGCAGGATCTGACTGTTTTGTTGGGATAGTAGATGAGGTATCTGAGGCAAGGTCCAAGCCGGGCATTGAGACAAGTCCCTTAGGATTGGATACCAGTACTGGCGGGGCCAGTCTGGGGCAATCAGTATCATCTTTGGCTTCTCTTGTCTGACCTTTAGGAGTACCTTGGGGAGGAGAGGCAGTGGAGGAAAGGCATATACTGCTAAGCTTTTCCAGCTGAAAGATAGGGCGTCCACTTTCCATGCTTGTTTGTGATAAGTCCTTGTGCAGAATCTTTTTAGCTGGTAGTTGTGAGGAGAGGCAAATAAGTCTATCTCCGGGCATCCCCATTTCCTTGTTATCATGCTGAAGTCTTGTGGATCCAATTTCCACTCGTGGGGATCCATGAGGTTTCTGCTTAGTTTGTCTGCCAGAGTATTTATCTTTCCTGGCAGGAATTGTGCCTGCAGATGTACTTGGTAAGTCAATGCTGTGTCCCACGAAGTCATGGCTAGTCTGCAAACAGGGTAAGAATGAGTGCCTCCCTGCTTGTTTATATACCACATGACCATGGTGTTGTCTGTCTTTATCAGTAGTTGTCCCGGATGAAGTAGGTCCTTGAAGGCTGTCAGGGCATTCTGAACAGTTAGCATCTCTTTTTGATTGATATGTAGATGCATTTGGTTTGCGGACCATGTGCCTTGAATACACCTTCCTGTCATGTGCCCCCCCAGGCATAATCTGATGCATCCATTGTTAATGTCTGCCTGGCTGGGGGTAAAGTGAATGGCTGCCCCTTGTTCTGGTGACAAGCCCTCACCCACCATCGAAACTCCTGTTGTAGGCAGGGAATGAGGGTAATTATTGTTTCCAGACTGTGGCAATGTTGAGTCCAAACACTTTTTAGCTACCACAGAAGTTTCCACATATGCAGTCTCGCGTATGGAATTAGTAGAATGCAGGATGCCATGAAGCCAAAAGCCTGCAGAATTTTTCTTGCAGATAACTGGGCCTTTGCTGCCAACAGGTTGAAATAGGTAGTCAGTTGTCTTTGTCTGTCTGGCGTGAGATAGGCCATCTGGGCAGTTGTATTTAAGCTTGCACCCAGGAAAATTATCTCTTGAGAGAGTACTAGTTTTGATTTCTATTCATTGACTGTGTACCCTAGGCCTGTTAGAAATCTCTTTACAAACGCCAAATGCTGTAGTAGAATGTCCTTGTTCTCTGCTTGAATGAGGCAGTCCTCCAAGTAAGGATATATTTGTATTCCTCTTTGTCTGCAGAATGCAATTACTGGTGCCAGGCACTTTGTGAAGACCCTGGGCGCAGTAGATAAGCCAAAGGGCAGTGCAGAGAATTGGTAGTGCATTGAGCCAGCTTTGAATCTGAGGTATCTTCTGCATGTTTATCTGATTGGGACATGCAGGTATGCCTCTTTTAGGTCTAAAGTCACAAGCCAAGCCTTCTTGCCCAGCATGGGCAGAAGTTGCTGTAGAATCAACATTTTGAATTTTGGTATATCCAGAAATGTGTTTAGAGTATATAGGTCCAGTATTGGTCTCCAGTTCTTGTCCTTTCATTGTACCAAGAAAAGTCTTGAATAAAATCCTTGTCCCTGCTCTTGCTCTGGTACTTGTTGAATGGCCCTCCTGTCCATAAGGGATGAGACTTGTTTTTGTGCCTCTGCCCATTGATGTTTTGGCAGGTCTGGCCAACCGTTTGTCCTTGGCAGGGTATGGAAGTGAAACTTGTAGCCTTGTGACACTACGTCTAGGACCCATTTGTCCTGGATTATGTGCCAATTTTGAGAAAAAAGTGCTAGTTTTCCCCCCAAGGGTGCTGCCAGAAGATAAGTGCTTGGTGCAGGCAGGGGGAGTCATTGGGACTGTTTCCTGTATGGCTGTGATTTGTCTTCTCCACTTTTGGAGGTAGAAGCACCCCATTGTTTAGACCTTTACGAACCTTGGGAGCTGGGACCTGCCTCTTGGCCGTGTGTATCTACCCCTTTGTGGTCTGTCTGACACTGGAAAGGACCAATTCCTTGTAGGCCAGTGTCTGCTAAATCTAGGAGGCTGTACCTGTAAGAAATCCTTAACCGTTTGCATAGATTTAGCTTTGTCCTCCATTTTCTTTAACACTTCTTCTGCTTTAACACCAAACAAGGTATCATGCTGTAATGGAGCATCTAAAAATTTTGCTTTGACATGATCAGGCAGATTTTACTCCTTTAACCAAGCATGCCTCCTGATGACAGAACCCGTAACAGCGGCCCTGCAGGAGGCCTCCAAAGAATCAAAACCACATTGCAAAGTATGCTTTCCCACTTGTTCAGCTGCATGCAATAAATCCTGCATTTCTTTGTTTTCTGCACATTCAGAATTTATCAACATTTTCTGTTTAAGCAGTGACATAATATATTGCTGATATTTGAGCATGTGAAACTGACAATTTAAAGCCCTTATAGCCAAGGCAGCAGAAGTGTAAAGCTTTTTCCCCATCTGTCCAGTGCCCTAGAATCCCTGTCTGAGGGGTTAGGGTTTTTTGCAGTGGAAGCCTTGACCCCTTTGGGACCCTGAGAGATAGTTTCTGGGTCAGCAGCAGGGTTTTTGAAAAGGAATTTATGAGAGTCAGGAACCCTGTAGTACCTGTCTGGCTTAACAGGAGCTGGAGGTAAGGAGTCAGGGGTTAGACTGGACTCTGAAAATACATCATCTACAATGTTTAACACAGATGGAATAGCTAGGGGCCTGTGTTGTGGTAGTAAAATGAAGTCTCTGAGCCTTTTCTTAGATTCTGAAAAATCTTGGCTCTCCCAGTGAAAATGCTCCCTCATGGTATGCAAGGTTTCCCCAAAAGAGGCTGAAGGGATAGATTCTTCAGCATCAGAATCCTCATAGGAAGGAAATGAGTATTCCTGATCAGAAGTGGAATCTGATGAAATTGAAACCTGATCTGAAGATTCATATTATGTCTCTTGCCTAGGCCTTTTATCAGATGGGGGATGGGAACCCCTGATCAAAGTAATTAAGTCTTCGGCCATTTTCAGCATCTGTTTTTTGGGCATGGAGACCTGTCCATGAGGCTGTTGTACTTGTTTCTTTGTCTTTAAAGGTGCTTTAGTCTTTGCCTTTGAAGCTGAAGATGTTTTAATGTATAATTGAGTAGGTCTGAAAACACCCTCAGAAGCCGATGCCTGCTCAGCGGCTCCAGACCCATCTGAGGGAATAGTCTCCGAAGGTCCAATACCTTGAGCTTCCAGCGGCCTAGTCGACTCCACGTGGGAGTCAGTAGCGGCCTGCGGGTCTAAAGTAGCAGGCTTCAGGGGCTGCGAAGGTGCCTCACTGAGAACTGGCGACTGGCTTAGAAGAAGCCTCGTCATCGGTTTTGGACCTCAGATGCCTGTCCTTTTCTTTTTCTTTGCGTTTCTTGTGAATTCCGGTAGTCAGATGGCTATTCGACAACATCGTATAATTAAATCTTCTGCCAAAATAGTGTAATGCAAAATCGTACCAACACTTAATAGTGCGCTGGTTAAATCTAGCACAAAACTGACAACTAGCAACACCGTGCTCAGGGCCTAGGCAAGGAATACAGTAAGAATGAAAGTCCTTATGAGGTATTCGCTTCCCACAAGAAATACAATTATTAACTTTTTCTGACATCGGTCTGTAGCAAGAAAAAAGTTTCCCCAACAGGGTACTTAGCTTTTAATGAAGACTTCAGATCTGAAATTCGAACACGAAAATCTCAGGAGTCGGCCGACCAGCACTTGCGAACTGCTTATGCTTCGGGCACCACGCAGCAAGAAAGACTGGAGAAAATGGCGTAGGCTGCATCTTTTATACCCCTGGCACACTGACGTCAGGGAAGAGGCGACAGCAACCGACGTCAGACCTACACTTTGGAATTCAGGCCAACTGAGGGTAGCCTACTAGCTGGATAATACAAGTGTAATGACTGCAGCAGTGAAACACGAAGAACATCCCCACCAGTAGAAAGTAAATACCAATATGTCCCTTATAAGGAAAGAAGAAAGAAGAAGGGGATGGAGGGAGGGAAAAGTACAGTTTTGTACCTACCATAAATGTAGATGTTCGAGGATCCCCATTGCTGCAGTCCTTACTATTGGGTATAGTCCGCATCCAGTCGGCCCGAATACCAGAGTATAAGGCTGACGTCGGTCAGGGCGCATTAGACTGACGTCAGTACGTCAGGGTACTAATGCGCATGACCGACGTCATATCCTCAGTCTTTTCTTGCCCCAGATGTCAGAAGACCCTAAAAAGACAAGGCCCAAAATACCTGCACCAAAAATATGTACAATATATACAAGAATATATACAAAAATATAAGCATGTAACCTCACCTGCACAACCACCCCTAAACACAGAGGGAAGGAGGGAGAATTGACTGCAGCAATGGGGATCCTCGAACATCTACATTTATGGTAGGTACAAAACTGTACTATGTTCTTCGCTCCCATTGCTGCAGTCCTTACTATTGGGTAGAATCCCAAAGCAGAGGTAAGGGAGGCTGGCAAATCATAAAGAAGCAGGAGCTGACAACATGCCTTGCAAAACAGCTGTGGCAAAACCAGCCCTAGACTTAGAGTAGATAGGAAGGTGATAATGCTTAGAGAAAGTATGCACTGAACTCCAAGTAGCTGCTTCCAAAATATCCTTAGTTGCCACGGCCCTTAGAAATGCTGTTGAAGTGGCAGTAGCCCTAGTGGAATGAGGCCTAATCCCAGCTGGAATCTCCTTGCCATGATGGGAACAACAAAATGCAATGCAAAAGCCAATCCACCTAGAAATAGTTTGTTTTGACACAGGCTTGCCCTGTGAACTCAAAGCAAAAGAAACAAACAACTGCTGAGACTGCCTGAAATCCTTAGTCCTGCTTAAATAATAACGCAATTGCCTGTGTACATCTAAAGTGTGCAAAATCTTTTCCCTTTATTTTGGGGTCTGCATAAAAGTAGGCAAATGAATAGTTTGGTTTAAAGCCACACTAGAAACCACCTTAGGCATAAAGGAAGGATTAGTACGTAATGATACCCTATCCTTATGGAAAATCAAAAATGGCTCTACTGCCATAAGGGCCTGCAACTCAGACACCCTTCTTGCAGAAGTAATAGCCAACAGAAAAGCAGTCTTCCATGATAAGTATTTCAATTCAGCAGTAGCCGCAGGCTCAAAAGGTTGTAGAGTAAGTTTTTCCAACACAAAATTGAGATCCCAAGCAGGAGTAGGAGCTCTACGTGGGGTCTTATATTCTTTGCCCTCTAAGAAACTGCTTGAACAAAGGATGCGAAAACAATGGTGGGTCACAATCATAGTGAGCTGAAATTGCTGCAGCATGAATCTTAATGGAAGAGAAGGACAAACCTTTGTCCAATAACTCAGTAAGATATTGAAGAGCCACACTCAAATTAGGCTCAGAAACCTGCAAATTCTTTGCTGTACTCCAAAATAAAAATCTCTTCCATTTGTCTGCGTACACTTTCCTTGTACTAGGCCTTCTAGCTTCCATAATCACATTTAAAACTTGTTGAGGAAGTTGAGACCTGCTGTGCTTCAACACAGAATATGCCAGGCTGTTAGATGAAGAGATTGAAGCTTGACATTGAGCAGATGACCATCCTTCTGAGATAACAGATGAGGAATCAGAGGTAAAGGCCATGGAGGCTTCCTTACCAGACTCCGTAGTAGTGGGTACCAGTGTTGCCGAGGCCAATCTGGAGCTATCAAAATCATCCTTGGCCTGTCTTGGCTGACCTTTAATAGTACCTTTGGAAGAAGAGGCAGAGGAGGAAAGGCATACACATGAAGGTTTTTCCAACTGAAAGACAGAGCATCCACTTTCCAAGCTGTGTGATGAAACCCCTTTGTGCAATACTGTGGCAGCTGGTAGTTTAGTGGAGAAGCGAACAGATCTATGTCTGGAGTTCCCCATGACACTGTCAGTTTTTGAAATACATGAAGATCCAGTTTCCACTCGTGGGGATCCATGATTTGTCTGCTTAACACATCTGCTAAGGAGTTCTGTGCTCCCGGCAGAAACCTTGCCTGAAGAGTTAGTTGCAAGCTTAGCGCTGTCTCCCATAAAATCATTGCTTGCCTGCACAGAGGATAAGAATGTGTTCCCCCTTGCTTGTTGATGTACCACATGACAGTTGTGTTGTCTGTTAGAATCAACACCTGCCCTGGAAGAAGTAACTCCTTGAAAGCCATTAATGCAAACTGGACTGCTAACATCTCCTTCATGTTGATATGTAGATGCTGTAGTCTGGCAGGCCACTTGTCTTGTATCCACTTTCCATTTAGATGAGCTCCCCAAGCAATGTCCGAGGCATCTGTCGTTAAAATCTGACTCGCCTCTGGCCGGGTCACAGAGAGTCCCTTGTTTAGGTGACATTCCTGAGCCCACCACAAAAATTCTTTTTGAAGGCAATGTATAATTTGAATGACAGTGTCCAAATCCTGGCAGTGCTGTGTCCATACATTTTTGAGATACCATTGTAGCTTCCTCATATGCAGTTTGGCATTGGGAAGCACCAGAATACAAGATGCCATGAACCCTAATGCTTGAAGGACTGTCCTTGCAGTCAGCACGGACTGATGAGATAGTTGATGGAAGTAAAATGATAGACTCTTTTGTTTGTCCGGGGTTAAAAAGGCCATCTGGGCTGCTGTATTCAGTCTCACACCCAGAAAGCACATGTCTTGAGAGGGTACTAGACTGGACTTTATTTCGTTCACAGAATACCCTAGGCATCTTAGCACTGCTATAACATATTCCAGATGCTGTAGAAGGTCTTCCTTTTCTTGAGCCAGAATCAGGCAGTCTGGCAAGTAAGGATAGATTTGAATTCCTTGAAGCCTGAAGTAAGCTATCACTGGAGCCAGAACCTTTGTGAATACTCTGGGCGCAGTAGATAAGCCAAAGGGCAATGCAGAGAACTGATAATGAGAATTTCCAGTTCGAAATCGCAGATACTTCCTGCAACTTAGCCTTATAGGCACATGAAGGTAAGCTTCCTTGAGATCTAAAGTTACCATCCAGTGATCTTTGCCCAGCAGAGGTAAAAGCTGCTGCAACGCCAACATCTTGAACTTGGGAATGTCCAGAAAAGTGTTGAGGAGAGATAAATCCAAAATTGGTCTCCACGTGTTCCCCTTCTTTGGTACTAGGAACAGGCGAGAATAAAATCCTAGGCCCCTTTCTGATACAGGGACTGGCTGAATGGCCCCTATCTGGAGTAACTGAGAAACTTGCTTGTGAGCCTCTGTTCTTTGTGGAGGAGGAACGCCTGGGATGCCTTTGAAAGGGGCATTGTATGGAAATAAAATCTGTAACCGTGGTGAATGATATCCAATACCCATTTGTCCTGAGTAATTAAATCCCAATTTTCTTTGAAAAGAGACAGTCTTCCTCCCAAAGGAGCTGCCAGACGAGAATCTACTGGCAGCTGAAAAGACAGGTCATTGGGTCTGTTTACGAAAGGACTGACCCCTGCCCTCACCAGAAGTCTGAGCAGGTGAACTCCTGTTCTAGGCCTAAAAGAACCTTGAGGCCTGCCCCTACCACGTCTAGACCTACCCCTAGACTGGGAATCATAAGCAGGATATGTCCACCCCTTAGCAGGCCAATTTCTACTAAACTTTGGTGGCTGCACCTGCAAAAAATCTTTAACAGTTTGCATAGACTTAGCTTTGTCCTCCATTTTCTTTAAAACTGCCTCCACAGGCGATCCAAACAAAACATCAGACTGTAAAGGAGCATCCAAAATCCTTGTCTTAACATGCTCAGCTAAATTCTGATCCTTCAACCAGGCATGCCTGCGAAGAACAGAACTAGTAGCAGCCACCCTCGAGGAGGCCTGTACAGCATCAAAACCACATTGCAAAGAATGCTTACCCACTTGTTCAGACACATGAACCAAATCCAGCAACTCTTGACACTCAATACCTTCCGCCAAAGCATCCACCTTAGATTTTAATTGTGAAAGGAGATAATTCTGATATTTTAGCATGTGAAACTGACAATTCAATGCTCTCATGGCCAGAGTGGAAGAAGTATACACTTTCTTTCCCCACCTATCCAAAGCCCTTGCCTCTTTATCAGTGGGAACAGGATTTTTAATCACAGAAGCTTTAACACCTTTAGGCCCTTGAGAAATAGTTTCTGGGTCCGCCCTAGGACTCTTAAACAAATACTTATGAGCTTCGGGCACCCTATAATACCTATCAGGCTTAACAGGAGCAGGAGGCAAAGAGTCAGGGTTCAGGGAAGCCTCTGCAAAAACATCTTCCACCACATTCAACACAGGAGGAATAGCTAAGGGCCTATGCTGGGGTAAAACAAGAATTCCCTAAGCCTTTTCCTGGAATCAGAGTAATCCTGGCCTTCCCATTTAAAGTGCTCCCTCATGGAATGCAGAGTCTCTGAAAAAGAGAAATCCTCAGGAGGAGAAGCTGTAGGAGTGGAATCATCCACATCAGAATCAGAATAAGTAGGATACTCCTGCAAGTCTTCCGCAGAAGACTCTGAAGCCTCTGAACACTGTTCAAAACTATCAAACTCTGGTTCCACCCTAGGCCTCTTATCAGGCGGGGGCATAGAACCTCTAATCATAGTAATCAAATCTTCTGCCATCTTAAGCATATGTTTCTTAGGTACAGAACCCGAAATGCTAGGAGAAGCCCCCACTGAAGCTGAACTAGGCCTACCTCTCAAAGAAGTTTTGGCAACAGAAGGAGAGGCTCTAACTACCTTGGGAAGAGAGGGAAGAACAGTTACCTGAGAAGCCCCCTCAGCCTGGCCTACCTCCTGAGAAGGCACATCCTGTAACAGTAAAGTTTCTGCCAGAGACTCCATGGAAACTCCTGGCAAAACCTCTGGCTCCACTGAGTTTCTAAAGAACCGCGTCCGGGACTGCCGGTTCATCAACCCTAGGCTTCGCTGTTTTGTCCTTGCGCTTCTTGGACGAAGCGGGCGCCGGAGCATCCGACGGCATTTTATAATTGCAACGCTTCCCAAACACTAACCTGGCACAGTCTAGCCTCCTCTTAATAGTGCGTTTGTTAAACCTAGCACAAGAGCGGCAACCAACAACGTCGTGCTCAGGCCCTAAACAAGGTATACACAAGGTATGGTAATCCCTATGAGGTATCTGTTTCCCACAAGAAATACAGTTATTCACTTTTTCTGACATCCGGTTAAATACTGAGGCAAGAAAAACCAAAATGTTCCCAACGGGTACTTAGCCAACTCTGTTTCGGTCTGAAACTCCGGTTTCGGAAATATTTCAGAACGCCAACCTGCACTCGCAAAACTGCTTCTGCATCGGACCACGCGGCAAAAAAGACTGAGGATATGACGTCGGTCATGCGCATTAGTACCCTGATGTACTGACGTCAGTCTAATGCGCCCTGACCGACGTCAGCCTTATACTCTGGTATTCGGGCCGACTGGATGCGGACTATACCCAATAGTAAGGACTGCAGCAATGGGGAACGAAGAACATCCAGGACTGCAACAGTGAATACACTCAAAATCTACATTTATGGTAAGTGTACACAACTGTAGTATGTTCTTTGTGTTTCACTGTTGCAGTCATCACATTTGGGTTGCTTCCCAAAGCTGAGGAAATGGGTGGAGGCAGTCAAGGAAACTAGGGGCTGGCTAGCATGCCCTGCAAGACTGCAAAGGCAAACCCTGCCCTGGATTTGGAGAAGAGAGGCAGGTGGTAATGTTTGGTAAAAGTGTGAACAGATGTCCAAGTGGCAGCCTCAAGGATGTCCCTGGTGGGGACTCCTCTGAGGAAAGCTGCGGAGGTGGGGGCTACTCTGGTGGAGTGAGTCCTGACCCCCTTGTGGGGAGGCTTTCTGTGTTTATAGCAGAAATGGATGCAGTGTGCTATTCATTTGGAAATGGGTTTGTTTGGGGATGGATTTGCCCTCTGCCCCTGGAGCAAAGCTAACCAGCAATTGATCAGACTTTCTGAAGGGTTTAGTCCTGTCTAGATATAATCTGAGCTGTCTATACACATCTAGAGAGTGCAGGATCCTTTCCTCCTTGTTTGGTGGGTTAGGAAAAAAGGTGGGCAAATGAATGGATTAGTTGAGAGCCACACTGCACACCACCTTGGGCATGAAGGATGGGTTAGTCCTGAGGGATACCCTATCAGCATGGAAGATGATGAAGGGTTCCATATACATGAGTACTTGCAGCTCGGAGACCCTTCTGGCTGAAGTGATGGCCAGAAGGAAAGCTGTCTTCTAGGAGATAAATTTTAGCTCTGCTGAAGAGGCTGGTTCGAATGGGGGGAGGGGGAGATTTTCCAACACAAAGTTAAGGTCCCAAGCAGGGGTTGGTGCTCTTCTGGGTGGCCTCAAGTTGCTAGCCCCACTTAGGAACTGTTTGATCAGAGGGTGAGAGAAAAGGGGATGCTCAGTAGGAAAATCAGCAGAGATAGCAGAGGCATGAATTTTAATAGAGGGAAAAAGAGAGGCCACTGTGTAGCAGATCAGCTAAGTAATCCAGGATGAGAGGGAGGGAAGGAGAGCTGTGCCGTATTGGCTCTCAGCCTGAATCCAGGTGCAGAACCTTTTCCATTTGTCAGCATAAGACTTTCTAGTGCTAGGGCATCTGGCCTCACGTATAACATCTAGAACCTGTTTACTGATGTTGGCAGATTGATCGGGGTTAGGGAATAAACTAAGCTGCCAAATTGAGTGTCTGTAATTGGGGATGCATGAATTCCCCTTCACACTGGGTCAGGAGGTTTGGAATCTGAGGGAGATGCCATGGTGGCAGTGGAGACAGGCTGTGCAGCAAGGGGTACCAGTGCTGGCAAGGCCAGTCTGGAGCTATAAGAATTGTTCTTGGTTTTTCCTCCTTTATTTTGAGCAGTACCCTGGGGATGAGAGGTAGTGGAGGAAAGGCATAGACCGATAGATTGACTCAGGGAACGGACAGGGCATCCACTTCCCAAGACATGCAGTGATGCTCCCTGGTGCAGAACTTGCTGAGTTGATGGTTGGTGTGGGAAGAAAAGAGGTCAACCTTTGAGGTGCCCCTTTTCTGAGTTATTAGGGTGAAGGTTCTTCTGTTGAGCTGCCACTCATGTGGGTCCAGAAGATTTCTGCTTAAGTGGTCTGCCAGAGAGTTGAGAGAACCTGGTAGGAATTGTGCTAACAGGTGGAGTTGCATGGCAGAGGCTGTGTGCCAAAGGATCATGGCCAGCCTGCATAGAGGGTAGGAGTGTGTCCTTCCCTGCTTGTTGATATACCACATCATAGTGGTATTGTCTGTTTTGATCAGGAGAGCACCTGGGGAGAGAACGGGCTTGAAAGCTATCAAGGTGTGCTGGACAGCTATCATCTCTTTTTGGCTGATGTGCAGATGGATTTGCTGTGGGCTCCATTGGCCCTGTATGCACCTGCCTTCCAGATGTGCACTTCAGGCATAGTCTGATGCATCTGTGGTGAGGGTCTGGATGGCGTGGGGTGATGAAAACGGTAGTCTCTTGTTGTGGGAGCATGCTGTTGCACACCAAAGAAAATCTTTTCTGAGGCAAGGTATTATAGGTACAAGAGTCTCCAGGTCTTAAGAGTGTTGACACCAAAGGCTTTTTAGGTACCACTGAAGTTTCCTCATATGCAGTCTGGCATATGGAATGAGTAGAATGCAAGATGCCATGAACCCCAGAGCTTGCAGGATTTTCCTTGAATATAGCTGGGGTCTGGTGGCTAGTTGAGAGAAGTAGGCTGTCAGGAAAGTTTACTTTTCTAGTGTAAGGAATGCCATTTGGGATGCTGTGTCCAGGCATGCTGGTGGGTACCTATTTGGATTTCTTTTCATTGATTGTGTACCCTAGGGAGGTTAGTACGGACTTTACAAAGGCCATGTGCTTGAGCAGCTTTTCCTGGCTGTCTGCCTGAATTAGGCAGTCGTCTAAGTATGGGTAAATCAGGATATTCCTTTGTCTGCAAAGGGTAATGGCCGGAGCCAGACATTTTGTGAAAACTCTGGCAGCAGTAGATAAGCCAAAGGGAAATGCAGAGAACTGAAAGGGCTGAGATCCTGCCCTGAAACAGAAATATTTCCTGCATGATTCCCTGATAGGAATGTGGAGGTAGGCCACTTTTAGGTCTAGGGTGACTAGCCAAGTATCCTTGGAGAGCATGGGTAGCAGCTGCTGGAGGGTGAGCATTTTGAATTTTGGGATCACCAAGAAGGTGTTTAGAATGGATAGATTGAGGATAGGGCACCAGGTGACCACTTTTCTGGGTACCAGAAAAAGTCTGGAGTAAAAACCTTGGCCTTTCTGTTTTGCAGGAACGTGCTGTACTGCCCTCATGAAGAGCAGGGAAAGGACTTGCTTTTGTGCCTCTGCCCACTGGTTTGGAGGTAGATCTGGGAATCCTTTTGGAGTTGGAAAGGGACACTATGTTGAGAACCCAGCGGTCGTTGGTAATGGTGGCCCAGGGGCTTGCATGAAAGGACAGTTTTCCTCCTAGGGTAAGTGGATGTAGGCAGAGGGAGGGGGTGGAGGAGGAGAGTTGTGAGTTCTTACCATTAGAAGGTGACTTAGAGCTCCCTGGTTTTGAAGTGGAGGTAGTCCACTGCTTAGATCTCTGCATTCCCTGGGGCTGCTGTCTGAGAAGGTCTAGATCTCTGGGGTCTGAGCTGAACTGACCTGGTGGGAGCAGGAATGGACCAGTGCTTGGAGGGACAATACCTGCTGAATCTGGGTGGCTGGACCTGTAAGAAATCCTTAACTGTCTGCATAGATTTTGCTTTTTCTTCCATCTTTTTTAAGACCTCTTCTGCCTTAGTGCCAAATAATTTGTCTTTGTGCAAGGAGGCATCCAACAATGTAGATTTAACATGGTCTGGCAAGGGCTGTTCCTTAAGCCAAGCATGCCTTCTAAGGACAGAACCGGTGACTGCTGCCTTGCAAGAAGCTTCTAGGGTGGCAAAAAGTACAGTTTTGTACCTACCATAAATGTAGATGTTCGAAGATCCACATTGCTGCAGTCCTAACACTTGGGCAGTCCTAACACGTGGGTAGTCCGCTGTCCCAGTCGGCCCGAATACCAAAGTATAAGGCTGACGTCGGTCAAGGCGCATTAGTCTGACGTCAGGACGTCAGGGTACAAATGCGCATGACCGACGTCATATCCTCAGTCTTTTCTTGCCCCAGATGTCAGAAGACCCTAAAAAGATAAGGCCAAAACCAAAAAACACCAAACACTCCTGTACCAAATATATGTACGATATATACAAATTTACAAAAGTACAACCCCACCCACACAACCACCCCTAAACACAGAGGGGAAGGAGGGAGAATTGGACTGCAGCAATGTGGATCTTCGAACATCTACATTTATGGTAGGTACAAAACTGTACTATGTTCTTCATCCCACATTGCTGCAGTCCTAACACTTGGGTAGAATCCCAAAGCAGAGGTAAGGGAGGCTGGCAAATCATAAAGAAGCTGGAGCTGTCAACATGCCCTGCAAAACAGCCGTGGCAAAACCAGCCCTAGATTTAGAGTAGAGAGGAAGGTGGTAATGCTTAGAGAAAGTATGCACTGAACTCCAAGTAGCTGCCTCCAAAATATCCTTAGTTGCCACCCCCCCTTAGAAATGCTGTTGAAGTGGCAGTAGCCCTAGTGGAATGAGGCCTAATCCCAGCTGGAATCTCCTTGCCATGATGGGAATAACAAAATGCAATGCAAAACCCAATCCACTTAGAAATAGTTTGTTTTGACACAGGCTTGCCCTGAGAACTCAAAGCAAAAGAAACAAACAACTGCTGAGACTGCCTAAAATCCTTAGTCCTGCTTAAATAATAACGCAACTGCCTGTGTACATCTAAAGTGTGCAAAATCTTTTCCCCTTATTTTGGGGATCTGCATAAAAAGTAGGCAAATGAATAGTTTGGTTTAAAGCCACACTAGAGACCACCTTAGGCATAAAGGAAGGATTAGTACGTAATGATACCCTATCCTTATGGAAAATCAAAAAAAGGCTCAACCGCCATAAGGGCCTGCAATTCAGAAACCCTTCTTGCAGAAGTAATGGCCAACAAAAAGCAGTCTTCCATGACAAGTATTTCAATTCAGCAGTAGCTGAGGCTCAAAAGGTTGTAGAGTAAGTTTCTCCAACACAAAATTGAGGTCCCAAGCAGGAGTAGGAGCTCTATTGGGGGTCTTATATTCTTTGCCCCTCTAAGAAATTGCTTGAACAAAGGATGAGAAAACAATGGTGGGTCACAATCATAGTGAGCTGAAATTGCTGCAGCATGAATCTTAATGGAAGAGAAAGACAAACCTTTGTCCAATAACTCAGTAAGATATTGAAGAGCCACACTCAAATTAGGCTCAGAAACCTCCAAATCCTTTGCTGCACTCCAAAATAAAAATCTCTTCCATTTGTCTGCGTACACTTTCCTTGTACTAGGTCTTCTGGCTTCCATAATCACATTCAAAACTTGTTGAGGAAGTTGAGACCTGCTGTGGTTCAAAACAGAATATGCCAGGCTGTTAGATGAAGAGAGTGAAGCTTGACATTGAGTAGATGACCGTCCCTCTGAGACAATAGGTGTGGAATCAAAGGTAAAGGCCATGGAGGCTTCCTTACCAGACTCCTCAGTAATGGGTACCAGTGTTGCCGAGGCCAATCTGGAGCTATTAAAATCATCCTTGGCTTGTCTTGTCTGACCTTTAGGAGTACCTTTGGGAGGAGAGGCAGAGGTGGAAAGGCATACACATGAAGATTTTTCCAACTGAAAGAAAGAGCATCCACTTTCCAAGCTGTGTGATGAAACCTTTTCGTGCAAAACTTTGGCAGCTGGTGGTTTAGTGGAGAAGCGAACAGATCTATGTCTGGAGTTCCCCATGACACTGTCAATTTCCGAAATATATGAAGATCCAGTTTCCACTCGTGGGGATCCATGATTTGCCTGCTTAACACATCTGCTAAGGAGTTCTGTGCTCCCGGCAGAAACCTTGCCTGAAGATTTAGTTGCAAGCTGAGCGCAGTCTCCCACAAAATCATTGCTTGCCTGCATAGAGGATAAGAATGTGTTCCCCCTTGTTTGTTGATGTACCACATGACAGTTGTGTTGTCTGTTAGAATCAACACCTGCCCTGGAAGAAGTAACTCCTTGAAAGCCATTAATGCAAACTGGACTGCTAACATCTCCTTCATGTTGATATGTAGATGCTGTAGTCTGGCAGGCCACTTGTCTTGTATCCACTTTCCATTCAGATGAGCTCCCCAAGCTATGTCTGAGGCATCTGTCGTTAGAATCTGACTCGCCTCTGGCCGGGTCACAGAGAGTCCCTTGTTTAGGTGACATTCCTGAGCCCACCACAAAAATTCCTTTTGAATGCAAGGTATTATTTGAATGACAGTGTCCAAATCCTGGCAGTGCTGTGTCCATACATTTTGAGATACCATTGCAGCTTCCTCATATGCAGTTTGGCATTGGGAAGCACCAGAATACAAGATGCCATGAACCCTAAGGCTTGAAGGACTGTCCTTGCAGTCAGCCCGGACTGAAGAGATAGTTGATGGAAGTAAAGGGAAAGATTCTTTTGTTTGTCCGGGGTTAAAAAGGCCATCTGGGTTGCTGTATTCAGTCTCACACCCAGAAAGCACATGTCTTGAGAGGGTACTAGACTGGACTTTATTTCGTTCACAGAATACCCCAGGCATCTTAGCACTGCTATCACATATTCCAAATGCTGAAAAAGGTCTTCCTTTTCTTGAGCCAGAATCAGGCAGTCGTCCAAGTAAGGATAGATTTGTATTCCTTTTAGCCTGAAGTAAGCTATCACTGGAGCCAGAACTTTTGTGAATACTCTGGGCAGTAGATAAGCCAAAGGGCAATGCAGAGAACTGATAATGGGAATTCCCAGCTCGAAAACGCAGATACTTCCTGCAACTTAGTCTGATAGGCACATGAAGGTAAGCCTCCTTGAGATCTAAAGTTACCATCCAGTGATCTTTTCCCAGCAGAGGTAAAAGCTGTTGTAACGCCAACATTTTGAACTTGGGAATGTCCAGATAAGTGTTGAGGATAGATAAATCCAAAATTGGTCTCCACGTGTTCCCCTTTGTTGGTACTAGGAACAGGCGAGAATAAAATCCTAGGCCCCTTTCTGGCACAGGAACCGGCTGAATGGCCCCTATTTGGAGTAACAGAGAAATTTGCTTGTGAGCCTCTTTTCTTTGTAGAGGAGGAATGTCTGGCATGCCTTTGAAAGGAGGCAAGGTATGGAAATAAAACCTGTAACCGTGGTGAATGATATCCAATACCCATCTGTCTTGGGTAATTAAACTCCAATTTTCTTTGAAAAGTGCCAGCCTTCCTCCCAAAGGTGCTGCCAGACGAGAAGGCTCTGGCAGCTGAAAAGGCAGGTCATTGGGTCTGTTTACTGAAAGGACTGACCCCTGCCCTCACCAGAAGACTGAGCAGGTGAACTCCTGTTCTAGGCCTAAAAGAACCTTGAGCTCTGCCCCTACCACGCCTAGACCTACCCCTAGACTGGGAATCATAAGAAGGATATGTCCACCCCTTAGTAGGCCAATTTCTACTAAACTTGGAGGCTGAACCTGCAAAAATCTTTAACAGTCTGCATAGACTTAGCCTTGTCCTCCATTTTCTTTAAAACTGCTTCCACAGGCGAACCAAACAACACATCAGATTGTAACGGAGCATCTAAAATCCTTGTCTTAACATGCTCAGCCAAATTCTGATCCCTCAGCCAGGCGTGCCTGCGAAGAACAGAACCAGTGGCAGCCACCCTCGAAGAGGCCTGTACAGCATCAAAACCACATTGCAAAGAATGCTTACCCACCTGTTCAGAAACATGAACTAAATCCTGCAACTCTTTACACTCAATACCTTCCGCCAGAGCATCCACCTTAGACTTCAATTGTGAAAGGAGATAATTTTGGTATTTTAACATGTGGAACTGGCAATTCAAAGCCCTCATGGCTAAAGTGGAAGAAGTATACACCTTCTTTCCCCATCTATCCAAAGCCCTTGCCTCTTTATCAGGAGGAACAGGATTTTTAACAACAGAAGCCTTAACACCTTTAGGCCCCTGAGAAACAGTTTCTGGGTCTGCCCTAGGACTCTTAAAAAGATACTTATGAGCTTCAGGCACCCTATAATACCTATCCGGTTTAACTGGGGCAGGAGGCAAAGAATCAGGGTTCAGGGAAGCCTCCGCAAAAACATCTTCCACCACATTCAGAACAGGAGGTATAGCCAAAGGCCTATGCTGGGGTAAAAACAAAAATTCCCTAAGCCTTTTCCTGGAATCAGAGAAATCTTGACCTTCCCATTTAAAATGCTCCCTCATGGAATGAAGAGTCTCTGAAACCGAAAAATCCTCAGGAGGAGCAGCCGAAGCGGTAGGATCATCTACATCAGAATCAGAATAAGGAGGATACTCCTGTAAGTCTTCAGCCAAGACTCAGAAGCCTCGAACACTGCTCAAAACTCTCAAGCTCAGGTTCCACCCTAGGCCTCTTATCAGGAGGGGCATAGAACCTCTAATCATAGTAATCAAATCTTCTGCCATTTTAAGCATATGTTTCTTAGGCAGAGACCCTGAAGAACTAGGAGAGACACCCACTGAAGTTAAACCTGGCCTGCCTCTCGAAGAAGCCTTGGAAACAGAAGGGAGGGCCTAACCACCTTAGGAAGGGAGGGAGAACAGCTACCTGAGAAGCCCCTCAGCCTGGCCTACCTCCTGAGAGGACACATCTTGTAACAGTAAAGTCTCCCTGAGACTCCAAAGAAACTTCTGGCAGAACCTCCGGCTCCACTGAGCCCTCTAAAGAACCGACGTCCGGGACAGACGGTTCTTCCAACCTAGGCTTTGCCGCTTTGTCCTTGCGCTTTTAGAAAGCGGCGCCGGAGCATCCGACGGCATTTTATAATTACAACGCTTCCCAAAACTAACCTGGCACAGTCTAATCTTCTCTTTATAGTGCGTTTGTTAAATCTAGCACAAGAGCGACATCCAACAACGTCGTGCTCAGGCCCTAAGCAAGGTATACACAAGGTATGGTAATCCCTATGAGGTATCTGTTTCCCACAAGAAATACAATTATTCACTTTTTCTGACATCCGGTTAAATACTGAGGCAAGAAAAAAACAAAATATTCCCCAACGGGGTACTTAGCCAACTTTGATTCGGTCTGAAACTCCGACTTCAGAAAATTTCAGAACGCCAACCTGCACTCGCAATACTGCTTCTGCATCGGACCATGCGGCAAAAAAGACTGGGGATATGACGTCGGTCATGCGCATTTGTACCCTGACGTCCTGACATCAGACTAATGCGCCTTGACCGACGTCAGCCTTATACTTTGGTATTCGGGCCGACTGGGACAGCGGACTACCCACGTGTTGGGACTGCCCAAGTGTTAGGACTGCAGCAATGTGGGATGAAGAACATCCAGAGTGCAAGGTGTGTTTAGTTACTGGTCTTTCAGAATGCATTAATTCTTGTAACTCTTTAGATTCTGCACAAGCAGGAAAGGAAGACATTTTTTGTTTGAGGAGTTCCAGGGCATGTTGCTAAAATTTTAGCATATGGAACTGACAATTTAGTGCTCTGATAGCAAGAGTAGCTGAGGTGTATACTTTTTTACTCCATCTGTCTAGTGCTCGGGAATCCCTATCTGAGGGGGTGGGATTCTTAACAGAGGTGACTTTAATTCCTTTAGGCTCTTGAGAAATTACCTCAGGGTCAGCAGTAGGATTTTTAAAAAGAAATTTGTGAGATTCAAGGACTCTGTAATACCTGTCTAGTTTTCTGGATGCAGGACAGAGGGTGTTAGGAGTCAAGCTGGATTCCAGGAAAACATCCTTCACAGCATCTAGGACTGGAGGGATGGCCAAGGGTCTTTGCTGTGGAAGATCTAAGAATTCCCTGAGTCTCTTTTTAGACTGAGGGTAGTCCTGACTTTCCCACTGGAAATGCTCCCTTAAGGTATGAAGGGTTTCCCCAAAGGAAAAATCCTCTGGGGTAGAGGCTAAAGGAATGGAATCCTCTGCATCAGAATCCTCATAAGCAGACAGGGGTTGCATGTCTTCATATTCAGATGCATCAGAGTCATCAGACTCCTGTTCAGACAAAACTACAGGGCAGTCAATCCCATTACATCAGTTTTTCTTGCCCTAACCTGAGAGGAGCCCCCAAGTAGGAAGCCAGATTCTGGTGGAGGTACCACACCAGTGAAAAATAAATACCAATACGTCCCTTATAAGGAAGGGAGAACAACAAGGAAGAAAGGTAATAAAAAGAGAAAGAGAATAGGGAAGATGGAGGGAGGGAAACCAGGACTGCAACAGTGAAGACACTCAAACATCTACATTTATGGTAAGTGTACACAACTGTACTAAGTTCTCTGTGTTTCACTGTTGCAGTCATCACATTTGGGTAGATTCCCAAAGCTGAAAAAATTGGCGGAGGCAGTCAAGGAATCTATGGGCTGGCTAGGACGCCCTGCAAGACTGCAGAGGCAAACCCTGCCTTGGATTTGAAGAAGAGAGGCAGGTGGTAATGCTTGGTAAAAGTGTGAATAGATGTCCAGGTGGCAGCCTCCAGAATGTCCCTGGTAAGGACTCCTCTGAGGAAAGCCGCAGAGGTGGAGGCTGCTCTGGTGGAGTGTGTCCTGACCCCTGGGGGAGGTTTTCCATGCTGTTTGTAGCAGAAATGGATGCAGTGTGCTATTCACTTGGAAATGGTTTGCTTGGAGATGGCTTTGCCTTCTGCCTCTGTAGCAAAGCTAACCAGCAATTGCTCAGACTTTCTAAAGGATTTAGTCCTGTCTAAATAGAATCTGAGCGATCTGTGCACATCTAGAGTGAAGAATCCTTTCCCCCCTTGTTGTGGGGATTAGGAAAGAAGATGGGCAAATGAATGGATTGGTTGAGAGCCACACTGGACACCACCTTGGGCATGAAGAATGGGTTAGCTCTGATGCTGTCTTCCAGGAGAGAAATTTTAGCCCTGCAGAAGAAGCTGGTTCGAAAGGGGGTAGGGTGAGCTTTTCCAAGACAAAGTTATGGTTCCAAGCTGGTGTTGATGCCCGTCTGGGAGGCCTCAAGTTGCTAGCCCCTCTTAGGAAAGTACAGTTGTGTACACCTACCATAAATGTCGATGTTCAAGTGTATTCACTGTTGCAGTCATTACACTTGGATTATCCTGCTGGCAGGCTACCCTCAGTCAGCCTGACTTCCAAAGTCTAGGTCCGGCGTCGTTTGCAGTCACCTCTTCCCTGATGTCGGTGCGCCAGGGGTATAAAAGATGCAGCCAACGCCATTTTCTTCAGTTTTTCTTGCCCCAGATGTCAGGTGCCCCCAAAAGGGTAGGCTAAAAATATGCCAATAAAACATGCATGCAGCAAAATATATTATACCTTCATCTACAAGCAAATACACCACATAGGTTGTATAGGTTAGAGAAGTGCAGATAAGTTCCAGCAAAGAAATGGGGGATGGTGGGTGGGTAACCTGGACTGCAACAGTGAATACACTCGAACATCTACATTTATGGTAAGTGTACACAACTGTACTATGTTCTTTGTGTTTCACTGTTGCAGTCCTTACACTTGGGTTGAATCCCAAAGCTATGGTTGGGAGGCTGGAGCTAAATAGCATTAGGAGCGGCTATGAGGCCCTGCAGAACTGCAGTGGCAAAGCCTGCCCCGGATTTAGAGTAGAGTGGTAAATGATAGTGCTTTGTAAAGGTGTGCACTGAACTCCATCCAGGTAGCAGCCTCTAAAATGTCTTTGGTTGGTACTCCCCTGAGGAAGGCTACTGAAGTGGCTGCTGCTCTGGTTGAATGTGGCCTAATGCCCTTATGCACTGGCTTGCCATGCTGTGAATAGCAGAAACGAATGCAGTGGCCTATCCACTTTGAAAAAGTCTGCTTTGAGATAGCCTTTCCTTGTGATCCTGCAGCATATGCAACTAGTAGTTGCTCTGTCTTTCTGAAAGCTTTGGTTCTGTTCAAGTAGAAGCATAGCTGTCTGTGTATGTCCAAAGAATGCAGAATTCTCTCCCCCTTATTCTGTGGGTTTGGATAAAAAATAGGCAGATAAATAGTTTGGTTAAGGGCCACACTGGACACTACCTTAGGCATAAATGTCGGGTTTGTCCTCAGAGAAAACCTGTCTGGATAAAAAATGATAAAAGGTTCCACAGCCATGACTGCCTATAGCTCTGAGACTCATCTTGCAGAGGTTATTGCTAGGAGCAGAGCTGTTTTCCAAGATAAAAACTTTATATCAGCTGTAGCGGCTGGCTCAAAAGGAGGCAGGGTAAGTTTTTCCAAGACATAATTGAGGTCCCATGCAGGTATTGGTGATCTCCTTGGAGGCCTTAAATTTTTGGCTCCTCTGAGGTACTGCCTTAACAAAGGATGAGAAAATATTGGTGGCTCTGTATTGTAATGAGCCGAAATGGCAGAGGTATGAATTTTAATTGATGAAAAGGATAGGCCTTTGTCCAGCATCTCAGTTAAGTATTGCAAAATCTGAGGAATATTTGGTACAGCTGTGTGTATTCCTTGTGCCTGGTTCCAAGCACAGAATCTCTTCCATTTTCCAGTGTAAGATTTTCTGGTACTAGGCCTTCTGGCCTCCAAAATGACATCCTTCACAGCTTTAGTGAGAGGCATGTTTTGTATGACTACATTATCTGCCATGCTGCCAGATTTAAGGTCTTTAGTTGGCTGTGCAGGATCTGATTGTTTTGTTAGGATAGTAGATGAGGTATGTGAGGCAAGGTCCAAGCCGGGCATTGAGACAAGTTCCTTAAGATTGGATACCAGTACTGGCGGGGCCAGTCTGGGGCAATCAGTATCATCTTTGGCTTCTCTTGTCTGATCTTTAGGAGTACCTTGGGGAGGAGAGGCAGTGGAGGAAAGGCATATACTGCTAAGCTTTTCCAGCTGAAAGATAGGGCGTCCACTTTCCATGCTTGTCTGTAATAAGTCCTTGTGCAGAATCTTTTTAGTTGGTAGTTGTGAGGAGAGGCAAATAGATCTATATCCGGGCATCCCCATTTCCTTGTTATCATGCTGAAGACTTGTGGATCCAATTTCCACTCGTGGGGATCCATGAGGTTTCTGCTTAGTTCATCTGCCAGATTATTTATCCTTCCTGGCAGGAAATGTGCCTGCAGATGTACTTGGTAAGTCAATGCTGTGTCCCACAAAGTCATGGCTAGTCTGCAAAGGGGGTAAGAATGAGCACCACCCTGCTTGTTTATATACCACATGACCGTGGTGTTGTCTGTCTTTATCAGTAGTTGTTCCAGATGAAGTAGGTCCTTGAAGGCTGTCAGGGCATTCTGAACAGCTAGCATCTCTTTTTGATTGATATGTAGATGCATTTGGTTTGTGGACCATGTGCCTTGAATACATCTTCCTGCCATGTGGGCCCCCCAGGCATAATCTGATGCATCCGTTGTTAATGTCTGCCTGGCTGGGGGTAAAGTGAATGGCTGTCCCTTGTTCTGGTAACAAGCCTTCGCCCACCATCGAAACTCTTGTTGCAGGCAGGGAATGAGGGTAATTATTGTTTCCAGGTTGTGGCAATGTTGAGTCCAAACACTTTTTAGGTACCATTGAAGTTCCCACATATGCAGTCTTGCATATGGAATTAGTAGAATGCAGGATGCCATGAAGCCCAAAGCCTGCAGATTTTTTTCTTGCAGCTAACTGGGCCTTTGTTGCCAACAGGTTGAAATAGGTAGTCAGTTGCCTTTGTTAGTCTGGCGTGAGATAAGCCATCTGGGCAGTTGTACTTGAGCTTGCACCCAGGAATATTATCTCTCGAGAGGGTACTAGTTTTGATTTCTTTTCGTTGACTGTATACCCTAGGCCTGATAGAAATTTCTTTACAAATGCCAGATGCTGTAGTACAATGTCCTTGTTCTCTGCTTGAATGAGGCAGTCCTCCAAGTAAGGATATATTTGTATTCCTCTTTGTCTGCAGAATGCCATTACTGGTGCCAGGCACTTTATGAAGACCCTGGGTGCAATAGATAAGCCAAAGGGTAGTGCAGAGAATTGATAGTGCATTGAGCCAGCTTTGAATCTGAGGTATCTTCTGCATGTTTGTCTGAATGGGACATGCAGGTATGCCTCTTTTACGTCTAAAGTCACAAGCCATGCCTTCTTGCCCAGCATGGTCAGAAGTTGCTGTAGAGTCAACATTTTGAATTTTGGTATATCCAGATATGTGTTTAGAATAGATAGGTCCAGTATTGGTCTCCAGGTCTTGTCCTTTCTTGGTACCAAGAACAGTCTTGAATAAAATCCTTGTCCTTGCTCTTGCTCTGGTACTTGTTGAATGGCCCTCATGTCTGTGAGGAATAAGACTTGCTTTTGTGCCTCTGCCCATTGATGTTTTGGCAGGTCTGGCCAACTGTTTGTCCTTGGCAGGGTATGGAAGTGAAACTTGTAGCCTTGTGACATTATGTCTAGGACCCATTTGTCCTGGGTTATTATGTGCCAATTTTGAGAAAAAAGTGCTAGTTTTCCCCCTAAAGGTGCTGCCAGAAGATAAGTGCTTGGTGCAGGCCGAGGGAAGTCATTGGGACTGTTTCCTGCATGGCTGTGATTTGTCTTCTCCACTTTTGGAGGTAGAAGCACCCCGTTGTTTAGACCTGAACGAACCTTGGGGCTGGGATCTGCCTTTTGGGCATCTGTATCTGCCCTTTTGTGGTCTGTCTGACACTGGAAAGGACCAATTCTTTGTAGGCCAGTGTCTGCTAAATCTTGGAGACAGTACCTGTAAGAAATCCTTAACCGTTTGCATAGATTTAGCTTTGTCCTCCATTTTCTTTAACACTTCTTCTGCTTTAACACCAAATAAGGTATCATGCTGTAATGGAGCATCTAATAATTTTGCTTTGACATGATCAGACAGATTTTGTTCCTTTAACCAAGCATGCCTCCTGATGACAGAACCCGTAACAGCGGCCCTGCAGGAGGCCTCCAAAGAATCAAAACCACATTGCAAAGTATGCTTTCCAACTTGTTCAGCTGCAATCAATAAATCCTGCATTTCTTTGGTTTCTGCACATTCAGAATTTATCAACATTTTCTGTTTAAGCAGTGACATAATATATTGCTGATATTTGAGCATATGAAACTGACAATTTAAACACATGTGAGAGATGCAACCATACAGCCATACTGGAGGCTAAGCTCTCTCAACTCAGTACTGGCGAAACCAGTCAGGAGGAGAAGAAAACCACACTCACTACAATTCCAATCTCACATAGACCTACCACGACAGCAAACCAAACACATAAACACACAAAAACATACTTGGAGGCTCTAAATAAAAATCTGCCTAAGCAGCAGAGACCTCCAAAGTAGACACCCAAGCAACCGCTACCCCAAAACAAAACTCGTGCAACACATAGCTCACAAAGCCAGTGTGCCGAACAGTCACAGCCCTTAAGGCTAAACAACACACCTGATACACTTGTAATAGGTGACTATCGTCAGGCACACTGACGCCCGCTCACCAGGCTGAAAAAGGAGAAGGTCACGGTGAGCTGCCTGTTGGGCACTAGGATCCGCCACATAACACAAGCACTCAGGTCACTCCAAGGCAAGTACAAATATGACTCAGTCATTGTCCATGCTGGTGTGAATGACCTGAGACGTATGAGACATACCTCTCTGGACTACATGAAAAGAGACATAGAGGAGCTCTCTGAGCATGTAGCCCAGGCCGGTATGACTCTGACCTTGAGTAGCATCTTACCCTCACCAAGAATGATGCCACAATATGAAGACAAGATGATCAACTTCAACAATTGGCTTAAGTATTGGTGTCATTCAAAGGGGATCCAATGCCTGTCAGCCTGGGATGACATGCTCGACAAGCCACAATGCTTCACTAGGGATGGCTTTCACCTGTCACCCCTGGGCTTTCGATTATTGGCAAAGGCTCTTGCTACCCCCATAGTGTCTTTTTTTGGCAAGGCTCAAAAGACAAACCCACCTCCATAGGTATCACAAGGGATAAGAAACTAAGAGTAATGCTACTCAATGCCAGAAGTCTAAACCTCAAGATGCATGCACTCGAAACTCTCCTTAGCATGGAGAACATCGATATCTGTGCAGTAACAGAAACCTGGTTCAAGGCTCCCGAGAGCACCCCAGCACTACCAGGTTATACCTCATACCATGCTTTTCGGCCCCAAAACTTGGACCATACTACAAAAGGAGGGGGAGTATCAATATTCATCAAAGATACCCACACCTCCAGGTTGGTGGCAGCCACCAAAGCATCAGAGACTATCCATGTGCAACTAACAGTGGGTAAAACTGCCTTCCAGTTTATAGCCTGCTACAGACCACCCTCCCAAACCCAGGAACCCCACTCAGCCTTCCTGAGAACACTGGAAAATATGAAGGTCTCTCCAAACACCATTATATTGGGCGACTTCAACTACCCAAACATAGACTGGGAGCATTACTCTAGCTCCAACACCCTAGCCCAAAGGTTCCTAGAATTTATAAACTCAAATGCTATGGAACAACTTGTTACCACTCCCACAAGAGGGGAAAATATACTGGACCTGATCATCACCAACATGGGGACTCTATGCTCCAGACCAGAAGTGTATACCTCACTGGTAAGATCAGACCATAAACTAATCTCATTGGATATTCACATCCCGACTCCACCCCCTGCCCTGAAAACCACAGTGAAAAACTTCTCTAAAGCAAATTTCACACTCCTCAAAACCGAGGTGGAATCCTTCAAAGCCCCCGGGCCTGTGAAAAATATGGCCCAGACCGCAGAATCCTTTATAAATGCATTCTATGAACACCTTCAGGAGTGCATGAATCAAGCAATCCCATATAAAACCAAGACCCAATCCTCCAAAGGCAGACGTCCTGTCTGGTGGACCCCAGCCATAAACAAACTATACAATAGAAGGAGGAAGCTACTACATGACAGAGCAAAATCCCAAAAAGGGAAGGCATCTCTGATCAGTATTAGCAAAAACTACGGGCACTCATAAAATCGTCTAAGGCCAGCTTCGAGAGAAAAATTGCACAGGACACTAAGGATAATCACAAGGCTTTCTTTAGTTATGTTAGGAACCTGGGTGGGAATTCCCAGATATGCTCAGAATTAGTCCAAAATGACAAAAAATACACCAAACCCACAGACATTGCCAACATCCTAGCTGACAGGTTCAGCGCAAACATCTCCCCCCCCCCCCCACCACCAAAAGGGCAAATATTTATCCCAGCAGAGTGCTGCCCCCCTGACATCTCAGATGCTCAGGTAAGAGCTGCCCTCTCCAAAGCAAAAAAAACACAGCATCAATGGGACCAGACGGTGTCCCGGGCTGCATCCTACATGAACTCCAAGAAGAGCTAAACCCAAACATAAAACTACTGTTCAATCTCAGCCTTACTACAGGATATGTACCCAAAGAGTAGCGTACAGCAACAGTGGTCCCTCTCCACAAAGGTGGTGCCTCAACGGATCCTGGAAACTATCGCCCCATAAGCCTGACTAGCTTGGTCTGCAAAGCTATGGATAGGATCATCATGGACCTCATAAATAAAGATATTGGGGACCTACAGACACTGGATCCTACCCAGTTCGGCTTTGTTAAGGGCAGATCCTGCCTCTTAAACCTGGTTGATTTCTTTGAAACAGTCACCAAGGCCATTGACGAGGGGAAGGTGGTCCACACAGCCTGCCTGGACCTCGCAAAAGCCTTCGATACAATACCCCACTGGCATTATAGATAAGCTCACCAGCTTAAATATAAACCCCTATGTCACTAGATGGGTTGCAAACTGGCTCAAGGACAGAACCCACATGGCTAGAATTGCTGGAGCCATGTCAGACTCCAAACCAGTTACAAGTGGCGTCCCCCAAGGCTCAGTCCTGGGACCTCTCTTGTTCGGTATATATTTCTCGGAGGTACAGGCCAACACGGAAGGACTGTGGCTGACTAAGTTCGCAGATGACTGCAAACTGGCCATAATCGACTCTCCAGCCGACACAAGCATCCTCCAAAAGGGCCTCATAGAAACAGAAAACTGGTGCCAGAGCCATGGCCTCAAGCTAAACGCCAAAAAGTGTATAGTCATCCCTTTGGCAAAACAAAGTGCCACAAATTACCACATAGGTGGTAATCCATTAAGTACAGAAGAAGTAATTAGGGACCTGGGGACCCAAGTTGATAGCAATCTCTCATTTGACAACCACGTGGCCAAAGTGGTTAGAAAAACATTTTATATAGCCCACCTAATCATGAAGGGATTCACATCTAGATCAGGGGAGGTCATCATGCCTCTTTACTCATCCCTCATCAGGCCCATAATTGAGTACAATGCCCCTTTTGGGATGTACCTTACCAGACACCTGCAGCAACTAGAAAGACCCCAAAAGTACCTCACCAAGAGGATCATAGGGCTCAAACAGATGCCATATGCTGCCCGGTTAATGAAACTCCAGCTCTACTCAGTGGCATACCGCCTGCTCAGAGGTGATCTGTGCCTGACGTATAAAGCCATGTCCAACCCGGAATTAATGGACATGCTACACCTCAGAAAATCCAAATCCCATCGAGCTACGCGCTCGAGAGACTTGAACCTCAGCACTGAAATAAATAGAACATGCTGGAGGGACAGATTCATAACCCAGAGGCTCCCTTCACTCTGGAATAAAATCCCAGTCCAGGTTAGGCAGAGTCCCTCATTGACTCTCTTCAAGAGGAATCTTGATGAGTGGATGGGAGATCGTAGGTTTACAGCGGGTACCACTTCTGTGTCACTGTTAGACAGAGGCACAGTATACTAACCTCGAAAAAGGGCATAGCAAAATTAATTTAAAATGGGTGGCGAAAGCCAAACACACTCTGGCTAGGCTTATAAATGCCCCAGGGCAGATAGCCTAGCATGAACCTATGAACCTATAAAGACCTTATAGCCAAGGCAGCAGAAGTGTAAATCTGTTTTCCCCATCTGTCCAATGCCCTAGAATCCCTGTCAGAGGGGGTAGGGTTTTTTGCAGTGAAAGCTTTGACCCCTTTGGGACCCTGAGAGATAGTTTCTGGGTCACCAGCAGGGTTTTTGAAAAGGAATTTATGAGAGTCAGTACCTGTCCGGCTTAACAGGAGCTGGAGGTAAGGAGTCAGGGGTCAGACTGGACTCTGAAAATACATCATCTACAATGTCTAACAAAGGTGGAATAGCTGGGGGCCTGTGTTGTGGTAGTAAAAGGAAGTCTCTGAGCCTTTTCTTAGATTCTGAAAAATTTTGGCTCTCCCAGTGGAAATGCTCCCTCATGGTATGCAAGGTTTCCCCAAAAGAGTAATCCTCAGGAGGAGAGGCTGAAGGGATAGATTCTTCAGCATCAGAATCCTCATAGGGAGAAAGAGTATTCCTGATCAGAAGAGGAATCAGATGAAATGGAAACCTGATCTGAAGATTCATATTCTGTCTCTTGCCTAGGCCTTTTATCAGGTGGGGGATGGGAACCCCTGATCAAAGTAATTAAGTCTTCGGCCATTTTGAGCATCTGTTTTTTGGGCATGGAGGTCTGTCCATGAGGCTGTTGTACTTGTTTCTTTGTCTTTAAAGGTGCTTTAGTCTGCCTTTGAAGCTGAAGTCATTTTAATGTATAATTGAATAGGTCTGAAAACACCCTCAGAAGCTGATGCCTGCTCAGCGGCTCCAGACCCATCTGAGGGAATAGTCTTCAAAGGTCCAATACCTTGAGCTTCCAGTGGCCTAGTCAACTCCACGTGGGAGATGGTAGCGGCCTGCGGGTCTAAAGTAGCGGGAGTCAGGGGCTGCGAAGGTGCCTCACTGAGAACCGACGAACCGGCGACTGGCTTAGAAGAAGCCTCGTCATCAGTTTTGGACCTCGGATGCCTATCATTTTCTTTTTCTTTGCGTTTCTTGTGAATTCCGGTAGTCAGATGGCTATCCGACAACATCGTATAATTAAATCTTCTGCCAAAATAGTGTAATGCAAAGTCGTACCAACGCTTATTAGTGTGTTGGTTAAATCTAGCACAAAACTGACAACTAGCAATGTCGTGGTCAGGGCCTAGGCAAGGAATACAGTAAGAATGAAAGTCCTTATGAGGTATTTGCTTCCCAAAAGAAATACAATTACTAACTTTTTCTGACATCGTTCTGGAGCAAGAAAAAAGTTTCCCCAATGGGGTACTTTGCTTTTAATGAAGACTTCGTAACTGAAATTCTAACACGAAAATCTCAGGAGTCGGCCGACCGACACTTGCGAACTGCTTATGCTTTGGGCACCAGGCGGCAAGAAAGACTGGAGATAATGGCATCAGCTGCATCTTTTATACCCCTGGCACACTGACATCAGGGAAGAGGCGACAGCAACCGACGTCGGACCTAGACTTTGGAATTCAGGCCGACTGAGGGTAGCCTGCCAGCAGGATAACCCAAGTGTAATGACTGCAACAATGAAACACGGACATCTGTTTGATCAAAGGGTGCGAGAAAAGGGGCTGCTCAGTGGGAAAATGAGCAGAAAAAGCAGAGGGATGAATTTTTATAAAGGAGAAAGAGAGAACACTGTGTAGTAGTTCAGCTAAGTAATCCAGGATGAGAGGGATGGAGGGCTGGGCTGTATTGGCTCCCTTAGCCTGGATCCATGTGCAGAACCTTTTCCATTTATCTGCATAAGACATTCTGGTGCAAGGACATCTGGCCTTACGAAGAACGTCCAGAACCTGCTTAATGAGGATGGCAGATTGGTTCGGGGTTAGGGAATAAGCCAAGCTGCCAAATTGAGTGTCTGCAATTGGAGATGCATGAATTACCATTCCATCTGGGTCAGGAGGTTTGGAATCTGAGGAAGATGCCATGGAGGAAGTGGGGGCAGGCTGTGCAGCAAGGGGTACCAGTGTTGTTGGGGCCAGTCTGGAGCTATAAGAATTGTCCTTGGGTTTTTCCTCCCTTATTTTGAGCAGCACCATGGGTATGAGAGGTACTGATCAGGAGAACCCTTGGAGAGAGAAGGGATTTGAAAGCTATCAAGGTGTGCCGCACAGCCGGCATCACTTTTTTATTGATGTGCAGAGGGATTTCCTGTGGGATCCATTGGCCCTGTATGCACCTGCCATCCAGGTGTGCACCCCAAGCATAGTCTGATGCGTCTGTGGTTAGGGTCTGGCTTGTGGGGGGTGGGGAGAAGGGCAGTCCCTTGTTGTGGGACCATGCTGTTGCCCACCAAAGAAATTCCTTTCTGAGGCAAGGAATTATAGGTAGAAGAGTTTCCAGGTCTTGAGAATGTTGACACTAAAGGCTCTTTAGGTACCACTGAAGTTTCCTCATATGCAGTCTGGCATATGGAATGAGTAGTATGCAAGATGCCATGAACCCCAGAGCTTGCAGGATCTTCCTTGCAGATAGCTGGGGTCTGGTGGCTAGTTGAGAGAAGCAGGCTGTCAGGTAAATTTGTTTCTCTGGTGTAAGGTATGCCATCTGGAATGCTGTCCAGACTTGCTCCCAGGAAGATTATCCTTTGGATGGGCACCTGTTTGGATTTATTTTCGTTGATTGTGTACCCTAGGGAGGTTAGTATGGTCTTTACAAAGACCAGGTGCTTGAGCAGCTTTTCCTGGCTGTCTGCCTGAATAAGGCAGTCATCTAGGTATGGGCAAATTTGAGTATTTCTTTGTCTGCAAAAGGCAATGGCCAGAGCCAGACATTTTGTGAAAACTCTGGGAGCAGTAGATAAACCAAAGAGAAGTGCAGAGAACTGAAAGTGTTGATATACTGCCCTGAAGCAGAGATATTTCCTGCATGATTTCCTGATAGGAATGTGGAGGTAGGCCTCTTTTAGATCTAGGGAGGTTAGCCAAGCGTCCTTGGTCAGCATGGGTAGCAGCTGCTGGAGGGTGAGCATTTTGAATTTTGGGATCACCAAGAAGGTGTTTAAAATGGATAGAGCGAGGGTGGTGTGCCACGTGCCCTCTTTTCTGGGCACCAGAAAAAGTCTGGAGTAGAAGCCTTGGCCTATCTGTTCTGCAGAAATGTGCTCTACTGTCCTCATAGAGAGCAGGGAAATTATTTGCTTTTGAGCCTCTGCCCACTGATTTGGTGGTAGGTCTGGCAACCCTTTTGGGGTTGGAAGGGTGTGGAAGGAAAATTTGTATCCCTAAGACACAAGGTTCAGAACCCATTGGTCTTTGGTAATGGTGGCTCAGGTGCTTGAGTGAAAAGAGAGTTTTCCTCCTAAGGGTAAGTGAAGGTGGGCAGAGAGGGGGGGGGTGGGTGGAGGAGGTGAGTCATTGTGAGTTCTTACCATAAGGGGGTGGCTTAGAACTCCCTGGTTTTGAAGTGGAGGTAGTCCACTGCTTAGATCTCTGCATTGCCTGGGGCTGCTGTCTGGGGGGGTCTGTTTCCACGGGGCCTAGGCTGGGTTAGTTACTTGGAGCAGGAATGAACCAGTGTTTGGAGGGACAATACCTGCTGAACCTAGGGTGCTGGACCTGTAAGAAATCCTTAACTGTTTGCATAGATTTTGCTTTTTCTTCCATCTTTTAAGACCTCTTCTGCCTTAGTGCCAAATAACTTATTTGTGCAAGGGGGCATCCAACAATTTAGATTTGACAGGATCTGGCAGGGGTTGTTCCTCAAGCCATGCATGTCTTCTAATGACAGATCCAGTGACTGCTGCCCTGCAAGAAGCTTCTAGAGCATCAAAACCACAGTGCAAAGTTTGTTTAGTTACTTGACTTGCAGAATGCATTTAGTGTTGTAAATCTTTAAATTCTGGCCAATGAGGAAAGGAAGACATTTTTTATTTAAGGAGTTCCATAGTATTTTGCCGCAAATTCAGCATATGGAATTGACAATTTAGTGCCCAGATAACAAGAGTAGCTGAGGTTTATACTTTTTTACCTCATCTGTCCAATGCTTGGGAATCCCTGTCTGAGGGGGTGGGATTCTTAGCAGAGGTTGCTTTAATCCCTTTTGGCCCTTGAGAAATTACCTCAGGGTCAGCTGTTGGATTTTTAAAAAATATATTTGTGTGAGTCAGGGACCATTATTTATGTCCTCTGTTGCCCTTGTAATCTCTTTTATATAGGAGAAAGTAAAAGGCCATTCAAGGTAAGATTATTAGAGCATGTTAGGGATATTATTAATAATAAAAAAGAAAGCCCAATAGCTATGCATTTTGAACAAGTACATGGAGGTAGTAGTGATGGTCTACGAGGGTCTATACTGGAAAAAGTGTATATTTCCCCATATGAAGAATGTAATATTAAAAATGTATTATTGTACAAAGAATCTATATATATTTTGAAGTATGATACCCTATTACCCTCGAGGGTTAAATGCTGAAATCAATTGGAGGTTTTTTATTTGATGTGTATTTAATGGTGTTATTGTTTTAATTAATTAATTATGTGTTTCAATTAATTGGCGTCTGTATTTAAGGCAGGTGTATTTTTGATATGGCATTATTCCTTGAAGACTTTTTTATAGTCGAGACATTAGAGAATAAAATACATTGGTTTGCTAGCTGGTGGTTCTTTTCTTTACTCTAAAGTACCTGTCTTGTTTTCTGGGAACAGGAGGTAGGGCATCAGGAGTCAAGCTGGATTCAAGGAAAACATCCTCCACAACATCCAGGACTAGGGGGATGGCCAAGGGTCTGTGTTCCGGAAGATCTGGGAATTCCCTGAGTCTCTTTAGACTGACGGTAGTCCTGACTCTTCCATTGGAAATGCTCCCTTAAATTATTCAGGGTTTCTGCAAATGAAAAATCCTCTGGTTGTAGAGGCTGAAGGAATGGAGTCCTCTACATCAGAATCCTCATAAGTGGAAAGGGGTTGCATGTCTTCATAGTCAGATGCATCAGATTCATCTGACTCTTGTTCAAACAAAACTACAGGGGACATATCTCTTTTCCTTTTTGAGGGGGTAGCTTGGCTTCCCCTGATCATTATGATAAGGTCTTCCGCCATTTTAAGCATTTGAGCCTGAGGCAAGGTAGCAGGCACTTGAGAGTGGGTCATCAGTTTCTTGGGTGTTGTTCGAACCCTGGGCCTAAGAAACTCGGTCATTTTTGAAAGAACGGTAGTTGCAAAAGAAGATGTCGGTTTGTGTTGAGATTCGGTAGTGCAAAGCCGGTGCCTTCTCAATGGCTCTGGACCCATCCAAGGAAGAGATGACTACAGAATCCTTAGTTGAAAAAGAGTTTTGTGGCATACCGGACTCTGAAAGGGTCTTTGTAGCAGCCTGCGAATCAACTGAATCGGGCAGCAGGGGCTGCAAAAGCACCTCACTGAGTACCGGAGGATTGACGACTAGCTTAACGGAAGCATCATCAGTATGTTTGGACCTGTGCGGTCTGTCTCTGTCTTTATCTTTATGTTTTTTTTCAGAAGATCTGCTTACTGAAGCCATATCAGAATTCAAGGACTGTAAATGAAAATATCTGGCTACAATAAGGGCCCAACAATGGATAGTTCTAGTGTTGAAGAAAGCACAAATGCGACAATGGGGGACGTCATTGTCTGGGCCTAAACAAGTGATGCAGTAAGAGTGGAAGTTTCGGTGTAGTATTTGCTTTCCACAGGCGAGACAATTACTAACTTTTTCTGACATTGGTTAGTGCAAGATAAAAGAATCCCCAATGGGGTACTTAGCTTTAGAAGACTTCAACTTCAATTCGGAGACAAAAATTCAGGTAGCAGCTGACCAGCACTCATGCAAACTGCTTCTGCTTTGGGCTCCATAGCAAGAAAGACTGATGTAATGGCATCGGACGTCTTACTTTATACTACTGACGACCTGACATCAGTCCTCAAGCGACAGCAACCGACGCAGAAATACTAACTCTCTGGTATTCAGGCTGGCCGAGGGCTACCTTGGCAGGGGTAACCCAAATGTGAATACTGCAACAGTGAAACATGAAGAGCATCTGCATTTAACAGAGCCACTGCAACAGTATGTAAAAGTTCTATAGTACACATAGTGCTTTAACGTGTATCAGATCATTGGTCGATATATTTGTACACAATGGGCATTTGGCATAACAAAAAAACAATGCTTCAACATGAGGAAAAAACTGAATAGACACCCTTCCCATGACCTTGCCGACATGACATAAAAGCTCATAACCAGCAGGTAAATTCCTCTGTTAATTAAATTTCCTGTTTCTTGTATAATATGGCCTGGTCTATGTTTTGCCACATATAACCCTGTCAGACAACTGTATGTAACATTGCTGTGTAACTGCATATAACAGTGTCATAGTAGCTATATGTAACACTGTCATGTAACTTTTATGTAACAGTCTGCAATATCTATGTGACCACAGCACAGTTACTACACATCATGTGCAGTGCTGAATTATGTAGCTAATGTTGCTAATTTCTGTGTTATAATATGTCAAAAAATATGTCATTAATTATAACAGGCAGGACAGCTCAACTATTATTTAGTACTGTAGTAGAAGTAAGTTACTATATACTGTAGAACAAGTCAGGTATTATACACCAAAGCAAAACAAATGTGTTCTGATCTTTATGTATTCATCTCTGTAGAGTGTAGCCTTCTCTAATGGGTGTAGGCTACCACAATTTGATGTCATTGACAAGACATACATGGCTCATGACTCTTTCACATTCCAGATATTCCTGAGTAGTTAGCGGTGAGGTCTGTTTATGAGGAGCTTCCCTTCTGGCTATCAAGTAAGTCTTTTGTGGTCATGTGTATATGTGGTTCTGCACCATGTGAATGGATATTTTTCCCCATGTAGATCTGCACAGTATGGAGAACTACACTGCTTCTGTGTGCCTGTATAACATTCATTTGAGATGTCTATCTGATGACACCAGTACCGTGGAAGGTATACACTGATAACATTTTCTGTTCTGCTGTATCACTGGGGTGTGTGACAACTTATTCAACACTGGAATACTAAAAGTCATAATACTGAATGCAAACACCTTGAAATTTCAACATGTCAAAGCTTTGAAATGGTGAACTCAGACTTGCCAATAACAGCATACACATACTGCATATGGACACTGCGTCAACAAACATCACTGCCCTGTTAGTGAAGCTCAGAGATTAGAGATAACATAGGTCCTGGGGGTTTAGGTTAATATGGGCTATGGATCCAAATGAGTGAATGTTCATTGGTGTGAATCACATACAGTGCAGAACAGGAAAGTAGGAATGTGTAGGAAAATTAATGCTTGACTGAAAAGGTGGTGGTTGTGAAGATGTGTATACGCACGTGTCCATGGGTCATGGTTAGAGTAAGGAATAGATCTGGTGTTGTGCATCTTTGGTATTCTGTATGATCTTGCCTTGTGTACAAATATTGTCAGGGAAAGGGTTTTTTTTTAACAATGTAATATGTAGATTTTGTGGTTGAATCCCCCCTGCCCACTCTTACCTTTGTGTACTAATGCCAACTCTAACCATACCTCTTGTGCCCAACTCCAATCCTAAGCATTATATTACTAAAAATAACATTTCCCTTCTTTTTCTTCTTCTGGCTTTTCCCGGTTAGGGGTTGCCACAGCGGATCACCTGTCCGCTCATGATTGGCAGTGGAGTTTTTTACGGTGTCGAGTTGCCAGCCTGGCGCCCAACCTTCCAAGAAGGAACACACACGCAGACACTCATGCCTAGGGCCAGTTTAGAGTGTCCAATCCACCTACATCATGTCTTTGGGATGTGGGAGGAAACTGGAGCACCCGGAGGAAACCCACGCGACCACAGGAAGGACATGCAGACTCCGCACAGAAGGCACCCCAGCCGAGGATCGAACCGGAGAACTTCTTGTTGTGAGGTGGCAAAGCTAATCGCTGCATCACCGCAGCAGCCCTAAAAAAAAAAAAAAAAAAAAAAAACATTTCCCTAATAGTGTCATTACTTAGATGTTGCTTGATCAGGGTTTTGTAGCAGAGGTTTACAGATACAGGACTTCTTTTTAGTGGGAGAGAAGTATTCAATGTTTTGTGATTCTCTCTTAGTACTCTTCAAAGTTTTGGGCATTCACCCTTTTTTTTCTACCATTTCAGGATCACCGTTTTGTATTTTTTACCTTTCATAATACAGTCAAACACACACACACACACACACACACACACACACACACACACACACACACACACACACACACACACACACTAAAAACACGTGGGTTATGACAGATAAGACAGTTAATTACTTAATTTTCTCAAAGTCAGTGTTAAAAATAAAAGTATTATCAACAATAATCTTTATATGGAAATGGTGTTGATTTGGTACTCAAGAACACCTGCAGCAAACAAAGCAATAGCAGAATTTTCACTTCTGTATTATATACATTTAATGGACCTGAAACTCTAAACATAATGCCTGTAAATTAGCCAAAAGGTTGATCTCAGTATAAATCACTATGATTAGAAAGAGTAAATATCGATTATTTTGCAACTATTATATTCAGCTATTAGAAGAAAACCTCATTTAAAGAGTTTGAGAAACAAACTGCAGACCTGTTCCTTCTTAAGGAATCACTGCAAAAGTCAAACTAAAATTTTTCTTACCAGCCATAAAAACACTCAGAGTGAAAAATATACAGCATAACAGTAACCCAATGTTAAACAACATTTTAAAATTAAAAAAATATAAAGCAATAACCTCCTTATTTTAGTGGAGATGTACCACTCAGCATTCCCAATGTGAAGGTTTGCCCTTTCATCCCTTCTGTAACCTAAAAATTCTTACTCCAAAACTGCACTACCTCAAATGAAAAGAGATGTTTTATTTTTGCTAGAAAAACAATTATTCTCTTTACCCTGATGTACTGCAATCTCACACTTCATACACTGTGGGTTCAAGAAGGCTCCATACAAAAAGAGATGTATTTATGTTTGACCTTGTTGAAAACATGTACCTAGCTTACATCTGATATACAACTAATTAATTTGTTGATGTCACTATGTGTGCATCTTTGGCTGACATATCAAACAAATCTCATGTTTGCATGTACTAGTTAACTCAGTTTATGATTGGCATGAATATTATAGCCATTAATGCCGGATAATGTTAGATATAAAAGGTGCTCTCACATTCGCACAGCTCTCAGCTATAAAAAAACTGCAGCAAGGGGATGTGATATCTGTTCTGATTAAATAGAATTTGGAATGTAATATTTTCAGACTGCTGCTGCAGGCAGACATCCTACTAGAAAATGAATGTTTTGTTAATAGTTAATAGAAACTGAGACAGTATTTCAGCAGTATAAATCTTTCAATACTTCTTGCAGAGCTTACAGTCTCTAGTACTTTAGACAAAAACAATCATCCTATGGAGAAACACTTCCAGAAAACATCACCTTTTGCCATATCCATTGTTCACTTAAACAATTAACCAATCATATCCACTGAAAGAGAAAACTCCATTACTGTATTAACTTTATAACAGTCACTATAAAGAACAGCCAGAGCTTCCAGATTCAGCAAACTACATGATATGAGGCTAGCACCTAACATGTCAAAACAGACTATCCAACCATAAGATGTTAGCATTTGATGGAAACAGTGTGGAACATAACTTCATTGCAAATAACCATGAGGTATTTATACGTTTCTTGACTCCGTGAGTACACCATTTTCAGATGCTTCCCAAAAAACAGTACTACAGAATTATAACATCAGCATTACTTCTGCTTCAGTTTGTTATACATATCCTCCATAGTAACACTGCCTCTTTATGTTTCACTTTCTTATATAACTGTTCCATTGTACACCTAAAAGCTGATTCTGAAGGATAGAAAATAGATGTGCCTCATCTTTAGCTACTAGTTATATAAAGTTTGTTAGTGCATTTCATGTTGGTCTGTTATTCCAAATATATATATATATATATATATATATATATATATATATATATATATATATATATATATACATTATATTTAAATATATATGGATCTAGGACTCTCTATCAAGCACTTGTTTCACCGAAACATAAATGGGCGAGCTGAAATTCACGAAAGTTGTTTGCATGTAGGTTTAGTTGTAGATCAACATGTGTTGTAGATTGTACAATTAAACAAACTGCTGCTTAGAACACAGTACAGACGGGATAAGGGAATATTCCCTTTTCCCCACTGTAGTGCGATCTCAGAGTGAGAGTATTAAAGTATGGGGGGGTGTGGGGGGTGCAGGGGGGCAACGTGAGTAGTCTTTTATTTTGTAATATTTTGGGTTTTTTTTTTTTTTTTTTTTTTTGCGAAAGTGCATTTTCAATAAATGCATTTTTGCGAAAGTGTGTTCGTTGGTTTACGTTTCGGTGAAAAGTGTGTTCGATGGAGAGTCTTAGATATATATATATATATATATATATATATATATATATATACACACGCGCGCGCACGCGCACACACACACACACACATATATACATATAAAATAACCAAACCAATGGGTGAAAAGGTTACAGACTTACCATTCAGTAAAAAATGCAAGAAAGATCTAGCCAAGCTAGAGTCTTCACTGTAGGATACCTTAAACCTACTTTAGTAGAGGCTCATCCCTTTTTCCCAGAGTTGTGCGACCTTAGAGTTGATATACTTAAGCAGTGCAGGATGGGGTGCAGAAAAGCTGCTAAAACACAGAAAGATTTTTTTTTTACTTTAAACATTCAGTTGAATGTATTCGATAAAGTGTGCTCAATCTTGTTAGTGTTTTGTGTGTGTGTGTGTGTGTGTGTGTGTGTGTGTGTGTGTGTGTGTGTGTGTGTGTGTGTGTGATTGGGTGGGTCTACAACAAATATCAAACTGCAAAAAGAACTTAACTCAATGTATCAGAAATAGAAAAACAAAGTTTTTACACAGGGGTAAGCCATTCTCCGGCTACTTATAAATAAAAACTCAGAGATCACACAACAGTTACACTCCTGAGTATGTTGTCCTTTGAACTAGATATTAAACCAAGGCCCCATCTGTCTGCATTAATGGTAGGTGTTGTGAGATCATTTACATTTACCTGAGCTATCAGAGTAGGGGGAAGTTCCCCAATACCCTGGGCAAATTACCCCTAGTAGTATAAATACCACCAATGGTCTCCTTGAAAAGACAATACTTAGTGGGACTAACCAAGTCAACAAAGTATATTTAAATTAAAAGTTTTAAATTAAATCCATAAACCTGCCTTCATTTCAAAACTAAAGAAGAAAATAATATGCACGCTGTCATTTCTGATCAGTGTGTATGGTAACTGGGGGGAGAGACACAAGTAATGGGACACCAGAATGGCTGCTGGGGGGCCCTGATCTACTTCCCTGCGTCAGGCCCCATTTGACCATGATCCAGCTCTGTGAATATGTGGTACATTAGCACCCCCACCATTTAATGTTTATGTCTATTGTCCCCCTCATTGCCGATTACCAAGGTTCTCCCATCCTTACATATTGTTTAAATGTATGGCCATTGTTCACGGAGTCCTTCTAGCAACCCATACCACTTAAATCCAAATCTGCTGTGCAGGTGAACCCCTTCTTACCTTTTACAACAATAATGCTCTTTGTCTGGGGAGCCCCACTTTAACATTCCACCACAGCTTTATTTGTCATTGTCCAGGAAAGCTCCCCCTCCTACCTCCAAGCATAATACTGACAAATTTGCTTTGGTTAACACTGGTATTCCACACCCTTACATTGATTAACATGGGTATTCAACTAACACAGGTACTCCACACCCTTACATTGAGGAACACAGGTACTCCACACTCTTACATTGAGTAACACAGGTACTCCACACCCTTACATTGAGTAACACAGGTATTCCACACCCTTACATTGAGTAACACAGTCCATGAAAATGTTGCATTAGAGCTTATTAGCAAGCACTTTGAATACTGACAGGTTCTCATGACACATGACTGTAATAACCCAATTGTGAGGGAGAAAAGGGCATCATAAGCAAAACAAGGCATGGTTTTCTCTCTCTCCCTCCAACACTATGTACTATTGATACGACTGACTTTATGGCCACATCTAAAAGATTTAGGATTTTTGCCAGGAAGTGTTTGTATATGTACTTTTACACGCCAAGCATACTGCAAAGAATTTTTCCTCTAAATGTTAGAGGTGTAATGGGGAAGAAAGAGGTACCCAGGAACATATGTTATCAGACTGTAATGAGTTGGCAAACTTTAAAAATTCCCTACAGAGTACTCTGTCAGGTATACTGGGTGAGCAAATGAGTGTTAACAGTTTTTTTGATCTGGGATACAGGATCTGAATTGCCTAGACATAGTAAAGACTTAAGTTTAACTCTGGTGGCTTCCAAAAAAAGCAATTACTAGAAAATGGAAATCAAAGTCTAAATCAACTATACCTGAAGTAGTGAATATTGTAACAGAGATAAAAGAACAGGAAGTGGGATCTTTAGAAAACGGGAGAAGTAAGTTTTGGGAACCATCTTCTTCTTCTTCTTTCAGCTGCTCCCGTTAGGGGTCGCCACAGTGGATCATCTGTTTACATTTCTTCCTGTCCTCTGCATCTTGCTCTGTCACACCAACCACCTGCATGTCCTCTCTCACCACATCCATAAACCTTATCTTAGGCCTTCCTCTTTTCCTGTTACCTGGCAACTTCATCCTTAGCATCTTTTTCCCAATATACTCTACATCCCTCCTCAGCACATGTCCAAACCAACATAATCTTGCCTCTCTGGCTTTGTCTCCAAAAACCTTCCAACCTGGGCTGACACTCTAATATACTTATTCCTAATCCTGTCCACCCTCATCACACCCAGTGCAAATCTTAACATCTTTAACTCTGCCACGTCCAGCTCTGACACCTGCCTTTTTGTCAATGCCACTGTCTTCAACCCATATAGCATAACTAGTCTCACTACCCTCTTGCAGACCTTCCCTTTCACTCTTACTGGTACTCGTCTGTCACAAATCACTCCTGACACTCTTCTCCACCCACTCCATCCTGCCTGTACTCTCTTCTTCACCTCTCTTCCACACTCGCCATTACTCTGAACTGTTGATCCCAGGTATCTAAACTCATCCAAGTTCGCCACTTCTACTCCCTGCATCCACACCATTCTTCTAGCCTCCCTCTCATTCACACACATATATTCTGTCTTAGTCCTGTTGATCTTCATTCCTCTTCTCTCTAGAGCACATCTCCACCTCTCCAGGGTCTCCTCCACCTGTTCTCTACTCTCACTACAGATCACAATGTCATCTGCAAATATCATAGTCCACGGGGACTCCTGTCTGATCTCATCTGTCAACCTGTCCATCACCATTGCAAATAATAAAGGGCTCAGAGCTGATCCTTGATGTAATCCTACCTCCACCGCAGACCTCACCGCTGTCACACTACCCTCGTACATATCCTGTACCACTCTTACATACTTCTCTGACACACCCGACTTCCTCATACAATTCCGCAACTATACAGAAAAATGTTTTAGAGGAGGAATGGGGTTTAAGAAAAGGCAGGATTTGATAAAAATATATATAATGTCGCAACTGGCTCATGTACACTGACAGCCCTCAGCTCTTACCTCCCAACACTCAGACTTGCGAGAGATACACTTATATATCCATATTGGAAGGCATGCACTCTCCAGCCAAGACTGGAATAGCTGGTCAAGAGGAGAAGGTCAACGCTTGCACCACACCGCATGGAACACATAGCCCTCCAGAACATACACCAGCACTGCCTTTACATAAAAACACAAACCATGCACCCACCTTGCGGAGGCTCTTAATAAAAATCTACCCAAACAGCAGAGACATCAAAGGCAGAAATGCACTCAACCACTACAACACAGCACTAATCACGAGACACAACTCTCCTAAACAGTGTGCCACTCAACCAAACCTCCTAAGGCAAAACAGCATGCCCAACACACTAGTCAAAGGTGTCTCGATAATGAGGCACACTGATGTCCCACTCACTAGGTTGAATAAGGAGAAAGTAACAAGTCAGCTGCCTGTCAGGTGCCAGGATCCGCCACATAATGCAAGCACTCAGGTCCCTCAACAACACATACAAATATGACTGTCATTGTACGTGTGGGTGTGAATGCCCTGAGACATACCTCCCTGGACTACATGAAAAGAGACATGGAGGAGCTCTCTGATTATGTAGCCCAGGCGGGTATGACCCTAGCCCTGAGCAGCATCCTACCATCACCCAAAATGATAAACAGTACAAGCAGAAAATGATTGATTTCAACAACTGGCAAAGTTTCTGGTGTCATTCTAAGGGGATCCAGTATCTGTCTGCCAGGGATGACATGACTGACAGACCTCAATGCTTTGCCAGAGATGGCCTGCATCTGTTACCCCTTGACTTGGCTTCCGGATACTGGCCAAATCTCTTGCCACCCCTATAGTGCCTTTTTTGGGCGGTGTTCAAAAGACTAAATTATCACTAACAGCTACATAAAAATTCAATCTGAGGGTTATGCTGCTCAATGCTAGAAGTCTAAATCTCAAAATGCACTCACTCGAAGCACTTCTTAAAATGGAGAACATCGACATTTGTGCTGTAACAGAGACCTGGTTCAAGGCAGCAGTAAGCACCCCTGCACTGCAATGCTATAACTCATTCTACACCTTTCGGACCCAGAACTTGGACCAAAGCTCCAAAGGCGGTGGTGTTTCCATATTCATAAAGGATGCACACACCTCCAGACTGGTAGCCCAACATAATACATCAGAGATACTTCAGGTGCAGCTAACACTGGGTAAGACAGCGATTCAGGTCGTAGCCTGCTATAGGTCCCAAACCATGTCCCAAGACTCACACTCCATGTACCTAAGCACCATGGAGAATATTAGGGTCCAACCTAACACTCATACTGGGTGACTTCAACTACCTCTCCATTAATTGGGAAAACTACTCATGTACCAATACACTTGCCCATCGTTTCCTGGAATTCATTAATTCTAATGCCCTGGACCAGCTCATTCTTACCCCCACTAGAGGTAGCAACATCCTTGACCTGGTCATTACTAACATGGGCAACAGTTGCTCTACACCAATAGTCAACTCCTCCCTGATTAGATCTGACCACAAAGTAGTCACCTTGGAAATTCACCCCAAAGGAAACCACCATGAAAAACTTCTTCAAAGCTAACTTTAGGCTCCTAAAACCAGAGGTGGCTAGTTTCATAGCATCCATGCAAATGGAGAATAGTTGCATGACTACTGAATCATACACCAATGCACTGTACGAACATGTACACAAATGCATGGCTCTCGCCATACCCAATAGAACCAAGATTTTCTCCTCCAAAAAAAGGAAGCCAATCTGGTGGTACCCTGTAATAAACAAACTCTACAACAGGAGGAGGAAACTGATGCAGAATAAGGTGAAGTTCCAAGACTGGAAAAACTCCCTTATCAGCCTCAACAAAAAGTTGAGATCTCCTCATCAAATCCTCTAAAGCTAGCTAAGAAAACAGAACTGCAGCAGATAGTAAAGACAACCACAACACCTTCTATAGTTATATAAAGAATCTCCACAGCAATACCCAAATTTGCTCTGAGCTACTGCACAATGGTATCTCCTATACCGATATTGCTAATATACTGGCTGACAGACTCAGTGCTAATATTACCCCTACCCCCCCCCAAAAGACCAATCATAATACCAGTAGATTGCCAGGCCACCAGTATTACTGCTGCACAGGTTAAAACAGCACTGTCCACTGTGTCAGTGCATCCTTTCAATGCTGGTGGTTATAGAATATCACATTTGATCACATGGCTCTGGTACAATACACATTCAGAACCTTGCTAAGATCTGTTGCAGTATACCTCTCCCAGCACCATAACATTTCCCCATACTGTATTACTCGCAGACTTACCTGCATATCTTCTTTTCTTACTGACTGTCATCCTGACAAACTATTCTGGTGTCTCTGCCCGCTCCGTTCGCCCTGCGGGCTCACTCCGCTCCCCTACCCTGCCCCCAAATTCCACACACCCCCATTGTAGCTAAACTTATACACCCATAACCACACCCCCAATAGAATAATCCAATCACACTTCCTACCCCTGGCCATACCCACCCCAATCACTAACCATACAGACCACATCCTTACTTCCCCTAGAACTTAACTCCTCCCAATATACTTGTCTACACCTTCCTATATATCTCCCTCTACTCGTTATTCCTACCCCTCTAATTATCCACCATACACTCCTTAGCTATGTCTTTCCATTCCCATTTCCTACTACTATTCTTCCTCTTATCTATTACTCTACTACCTACCTCTTAACCTCCCTCGAAGATCACCCCCTATCTAATCTCACCATCCCTACCAAACACACTCTCTTAACCATACATAACTCCCCTACATTTTTTTTAATATCACTTATATGCCTAGCTACCTTCTTCCTAAATATCATCGAGCAACGCACATCAAATACTCCATTCTAAATATTAGAAAATCACTCAACTACCATTGGAAACTTATACAATTCAAAAACTTTATATCGCCCCACTCCTTAATAGATGGAGACATTCACCCTAATCCAGGTCCATACCCCTCCTTACTCACCACAAGCTACAACCAATATTACTCAACACCATCCACTGCTAACAAACCCTCCAAATCTCTCTCTATAGCCCATCTAAATATACGTAGTATCTGCAACAAAATACCTCAGGTTCATGCCCTTCTAGATATTTATCAGTTTGATATCCTCTGCTTATCAGAAACCTGGCTTAAACCCACAATAAAAGATAATGAAATCATCCCCCCAGGTTATAGCATCCTTCGTAACGACCGCACAAACAAAAAAGGCGGTGGGGTAGCAATTCTCTACAAATCAGGACTACAAATTAGTATCATAGAAACCAACCTTCCCACAAACAATAATGCAGATGTTATTATATCAAAACTACAGCTCAACTCCAGCAAATCCATAAACATCATCTGCTCCTATATTCCCCCAGGTAACAATCAAAGTGTACTAGAGGACATATTAAACAGGCTTTCTACACACCTACCACAGGAAACCATAATCCTAGGTGACTTTAACATAGACTGGAACTCTTGTACTCACTCCAATTCACCCACCCTTATCAACCTGTATGGTTACTCACAAGCTATCAACTCCCCTACCAGAACAAATAATCATAATAAAAAAAGCATCCTGGATTGGATACTTACAAAAATATACAACAGGAACCCTCCCAGACAACCTCAGTGACCACTCTCTAATATATATTATCAGACATAAAATAAATCTTACTATCCCAACAACCATTAGAACGACCAGATCCAAAAAATATTTTGACCCCAACCTATTTCAAAACAATCTTAAGCACTGTAACTGGTCACCTCTTAAATTTCTCCCTATAAACGAAGCAGTTAACTACTTCAATAACATTTTCCTAACAATCCTGGACAATCATGCCCCAACCCGCTCTATACGAATCAAAACTAAACCAGCTCCATGGCTCTCAAATCATACTAGGAAACTAATCCATAACAGAAACAAATCATGGGCAAAATGGCGTTACACAAAGAATAGTTCCAAACACCAAACCTTTAGGCAACTAAAAAACATAACAAAAAAAGCAATTCTACAAGATAAAAAGAACTTCTTCATCCAATTACAGCAATCATCCCTTAAACAACCACAAAAGTTTTGGGCTTCAATTAACAAACAGCTATCACCAGGCAAATCACCCACACCTAATCCATTAGGCTCCAACCCTGATAACCCTACACAAACAGCAAATGACTTTAACTCTTTCTTTACCACCTCTATACTAAATCTAGCTAATCATCTAACCCCTGATACCTCTAAACTCTCCGATTCCAACTCCACACTTCCCCCATTATTCCACCTTGAACCTATACCTACCTCCTATATCTGTTCCCTACTCCAAAAATTAAAACCCTCTACCCCCTCAGCTGACAAACTACCTGAAGAATTCCTCCAGATAGGAGCCAAAGCTATTGCCTATCCCATCTCCTTATTAATCAATAGAACCATAAAAGAAGGCACAATACCATCTATCTGGAAAATCTCATACATTATTCCTCTCCATAAAGGTGGCAACTCCACTGAGTTCTCCAACTTTCGCCCCATAGTCCTACTCTCGCCTCTTGCTAAAATAATGGAGAAGTGTATCCAAAAACAACTACTAAACCACCTACTCCACCACAATCTCCTAGCAAACTGTCAGCACGGCTTCCGACCATTTCATAGTACCACCACAGCCTTGTTATCTTTTACTAACTGTATCAACAATAATCGCAATAAAAATCCCTTTCCTCTGCTTTCTTTGTCGACCTATCAAAAGCCTTCGACATGGTTAATCACCAACTTCTCCTCCACCTACTGAAGTCCCTCTCACTTGACACTCCTGCCATGAACTGGTTTACATCCTACCTTGAAAACAGACAACAGGCAGTTCTCTGGCAAAACCATCTTTCTGACCTCCTTCCTACCTCCCTAGGTGTCCCCCAAGGCTCCATATTAGGTCCTCTGCTGTTTTCCATTTTCATAAATGACCTTCGTCTTTCTACCCCACTCTCTACCTGCATTCAATACGCAGATGACTCCACTATCATCTGTTCAGGTACATCCCAAAATGAACTTCATACTCTTACACAAAAAGCTTTTAGCACAATAGAAGAATGGTTTTCTAACCACTGTCTTCTCCTCAACCCCAAAAAAAAACAAACTTCTGCTCTTCACACCCTCCCACTTCTCCACCCCTCTACATTTCACACTCATATCCAGCAATGGTACCATCATTTCCCCGGACCCCACCACTAAACTCCTAGGTATTACTATTGATAACCAACTAAATTTTGACACACACATAAATAATACTATTAAGACTATTAACAGAAAACTCGGATCCCTATACAGAATCAAACCTTTCCTTACTCTAGAAGCCAGAACCACAATAGCCAGAACTCACTTAATCTCTACCCTATTATACGTTTCCCCCATATTTACCAATGTTTCCAAAAATAACCTCAACAAACTCTCTAAATCATATAACAACATAGCCAGATTTGCGACAAACTCTCCCTATATAACTCATCACTGTCTGAACCTTAAACAACTAGGTTGGCTTGAACTCCCCCACGAACTACAATTTAACCAACTCACTATAGCTCACAAAGCCCTACATGAACCCAATAGCACCCCAATTCTTTCCACCCTCATAATGACATATAAGAGCCTGAAGAATCTACGCTCCTCAAACAAATTATTGATCCTCACTACCTTATCAAAAAACTCAGCTGGTGACTCTATTTTCTAACTCTGTGGGTAAAATATGGAATCTTTTACCACATGACCTAACTGCTCAGACCTCTCTTCAACTATTTAAAACTAACCCAAGACTTTTCTTCACTAACCACTGGTTATGTTCTTGTACCAATCCTGATTAACTCTCTGACCTCACAGTATCGAATACTATCTTACATTTTTACTAAATACTAACCTTTATTACTAACTGACTTATCATGCTAGTCATGACTACTATTAGCCATGACTAACTTTGAAAACTGTTTTTTTTAAATTTGTTACCTAAAGGATGTAACATTCTGCTAATGTCAATTTTCTTTATTTGTATCTCGGATTTGATCTGTTTTTTTATTATTTTATATGCTTGTATGCATGTATGTATTTGTATCTATGTATGTATTCTCCTATGTTTCTTAATATGTTTCTTCATATATCTTATAAGTTTTGTGGAGCTTTTCTCCCCAGACCTCTACTGAAAATGGATATGTATCCAGTTAGACTAGCCCGGTCAACAAATGTAAAATAAATAAAAATAAAAATAAATATTTGAAAATTATACAACAATTTCAAAAACCTCTACCCTTCCCTTCCAAAATTCTTTGTTTAAACAAATGTTTAATCAGTTATAACAACACTGTTGATACATTTTTAATACAAGCATTTGTATAAGTCAGTGTGATAGTCCAATGACAAAAAATTGTTTACAAAACTCCAGCTAACTATGCTGGCATATGTTACACATGTACCTCCCCACTCTCCCTGGCACAGACGACAACACCCCACATTGTCATAACTCTCCCCCTCTTTGTAGACCCAAGCCAGCTCTTCAAGTGACCCTAGAAAAACATTGCCTGTGAGAAATGGACCTGTCTGGGAACAAATCAACCTATACCCTGTCTTGAGAGCCCATCTGCATCAGCATTGCTGTAATCTGGACTGGTTAGCACAGGGAGTACTCCCAAAGCCCCATTAAGCTTTTGGTATGCCTGCTCACATGCTGGGGTTCACTCTACCTTCACACTACCTTATCTGTCTTGTTTTCCCTTGTCAGGTCTGTAAGGGAACAGCTATTGTACTATAATTGGGAACAAACTTTCTATAGTACCCCGCTGTCCCCAAGAATGCCCTCACCTGATTTTTGCTAACAGGGGCAGGCCACACCTGAATAACTTCCACTTTAGCAGGTTCTGTACTAATCGTAATACTACCCACTCTACTTCCCAGGTAGGACGAGACCTCTGTCATACTCACCTGACACTTACTGGGCTTAATGGTCAACTTGCAGTCTGCTCAGGACATTCTTGACATGCTGAGACTTCATCATGTTAGCATAGTAAAATTTATGCCCCGCCTCCTACCTAGCAGGTTTATTATGTAATTAAATATTACTGACCTTCCTTACAACTTTGAAGGGTCCTTCCCAAGCTGCATGCAGCTTATTATATCTAACAGGAATAAGCACCATAACCTGCTGTCCCAGAGCATACTCTCAGGCTCAAACATTCCTGTCATACCAGATCTTTTTCCTACTGTTGGGCTCCTGCCAGGTACTCATGAGCCAAGCCCATGAGCTCATTAAACCTTGTCCTGAGGTTTAGGACATATGCCACAACAGACTCCTTGTGGGATTCACACTCACCCTCTCACTCATCACAAATCAAATTTAAAGACCACTTATGCCCATACAGCAACTCAAAGGGTGAAAAACATGTGGATTCCTGGGTTACCACTCTGTATGCAAATAGATAGGGCACACATTTGTCCCACTCTTTCTTAAACTGGTCTGCAAATGCCTGTAGCATGGTCTTTAGTGTACAGTTTAACCTCTCCACAAGAACATTACTCTGGGGATGGTAGAGGGTATTCTTTACGTTATTCACCCTACAATGCTTCCGCAGACAAGCCATCAGGTCTGACATGAAATTGGCACTCCTGTCAGTTGGTATTTATCTCAGAAAACCTACCCTACTGCAAATCTCTAACAAAGCATTTGCCACCTTCTCTGCCTGAATGGAGGGCAGAGCCAATGCCTCAGTGTATCTAGTAGCATAATCTACTACCACCAGAATATAATTCTTCCCTGTGGAACTTTGGGAATTCAGAGGTTCCACAATGTCCATAGCTACCCTCTGAAATGGCTCCACAATCACAGGCGAAGGCATCAATGGAGTCTTGACCTTTGCCTCTGCCTTGCCTACTTTTTGGCACTGCTCACAGGTCCTGCAGTACCCTGTTACATCTTTTGCAATCCCAGGCCAATAAAAGTTCTGCATAATATGTCTCTTGATACGCTTTATGCCCATATGACCTGCAGAAGGAACGTCATGGGCTATGGCTAGAAGTGCCAGATGGTAGGCTCTGGCTACTACCAACTGCTCTATTACCTCACCCTCTAGCCCTCCCTCAGGGGTCCACTCTCCATACAGTAACCCTTTGTTCCAGTAAAAAGACTCCCCTTTCCCTTGAGCATCAGCTGTCTCCTTAGCTACCTCCCTCAAGCCTTGTAAGGTAGGGTCCAAAAGCTGAGCCTATCTCAACTTTACTTTTGTGACCCCTCCCAGCTCCCCTGCCACAGAAACCCTGCTATCTTCTGACAGTGGTGCCTCACTATCAGCCTGAGTGCAATCGCTCACCTTAGTCCTTGCAGTTGCCCTGTCCACTGGAACATCAGTACCTACCAGCAGCTGTGGCTCACATTCAGACTCACTGCTACAAGGTAGCTCCTTCCCTGAAATAACCACTTCACCAGCCACAGCTTCAGGTGTGGGGTCTGTCTGGGTCTCCCCCAAGCTACTAGACTTACATGCCTGTCTCTAAGCCCAACTGTGTGCAACTGCATGCACAAAAGGTGCTGCATTATCAAAATCATTCCCTATCAAGACATCTGCAGGAATTTCCTCAAACACAGCTACCTGCTTGCTTCCTTTTCCACCCACCCAGTCAAGGTGAACCCTGGCCAAAGGTATTTGGAATGGGATCCCTCCTAAAGCTCTGATTTGAGTGGACTGCCCAAGCAAGTACTTCTCCTCTTTAGCCACTGCAGGCTTCTCAATAGCTAGAAGCTGTGTCTCTCTTAGCAGTGGCCTGTCTTTCATCCATTAAGATAGGATACAAACTCCAGTGATAGTTTGGTACCCCTGTTGTCTCCAGACAACTTACTACTGGCATGCTGTTATTCCCACTTGCTGGCTCCCTCAACTTTTGTTCCCCACCTTGCTTCAGTGGACATTTACATGCTACATGGCCTGTCTAGTTACACTTAAAACATCTAACTCCTGATCCTGGCCGAGTACCTGAACTAGTGGCTTCCCCTGTTACTGGTGGACTCTGTTGGGGTGGTATAGGCTGCCCACCATGGGTTCCCTTATATCCATGTGCAGCACTGGGTATCCCCTTCTTTTGCAGTGGTGCCCTGCTTGCTAAGTAGAGATCCTGTTTTCTCCCCATCTCATCTGCAGAGTTACACTCCTGGTCTGCCAACCAGATTCTCATGTCCTCAGACAAAGTGCTTAGGGCTTGTTCCCTCACCAAAAAGTCTGCCAGTCTTTTAAAAGTGGTAACATGGCTGACACCCACTCATCCACCTATGAAAATTAGTGTTTAACTCAGCAATATAATCACATACTCTCATCTGCCTTGCATCTACACTCTCAATTTTTTTTGTAAGCTTCAGGTGTTAACTTGTAACAGTCCAATAAACATTGTTTTACTCTATCACGGTTTAAACAATCAGTATCAGACAATTTAGAAACAGCAGTTACAGCTTTACTATGGAGCAAGGGGGTCAGGAACTGTACCCAGAAGTCTTGTTCAACATTATAATGTTTACATATCCTTTTAAATATATGAATAAAACTATCAAAGTCATCCTCCTCTGCAAATTGTGGAAGAAGTTTACTGACCTTTATTGCTTCTGCGGTCCAATTATTCTCTTCCCCATTACCTCCATGACCCTGATGAAGGCTCAGCATTTCTCTCTCATGCTGATGCTGCTTCTCCTTTTCTTCAGCCTCCAAATGCCACAGTCTCTCTTCAATCTCCAAATATTGCAGTCTCTCTTTTTCTTCAATCTCCAAATACTGCAGTCTCTCTTTGGTCTCATGTTGATGCTGCTTCTCCTTTTCTTCAGTCTGCTAACACCACAGTCTCTCTTTTGCTTCAATCTCCAAATGTCTGGCCTCCAGTTCACGTCTCTTTCACTCCAGACAGATTTTTAAGTCTTCTGAGGAAAAGGTGAACTGTCCTGTTTCTGAACACTGCACATCCCCAACACCAGACTAGTTGTCCTGTTGGCCACTGGTCTTCCCTGCAGCTGCAATTAAAGCTGAAATAATTTCCTCATTAGTCCAGTTAGCATACACCAGGCCTTTTGCTTTGGACACCTTGGTCAACTGGTTCTTTGTCAAATTACCAAAACCCTCTTCTGACATATTCATCTGCTTTCCCTGACTAAACTAAACTAACAAAAATAAATAAAACTGTTGTGCAAATGGAACTCTGAATGATTACCTTGTGGCTGTTGAGAGTACACACACTTCCGGTGACAACTGCCCACAGGTTACTGAAGTCCAATTAATATCCCCTCACTCTGATACCAATACGTGATGGCCTCTCTACCCCAAGCCAGTAATCAAGGAGCCTCAAGCCTTACCACTAACACCGGTGAGAGACCGTCAATAACAGCAGGAATTAATTTACTTACTATTTTAAATGCAGCTCTCTGCAACAAGCACAATTACTCCCAAGAGCACACAGGAAACCTGCTTCAGACCAGGGACTGGACTCTGTCTTTCCAGATCCCAAACAAGACTTTACTTTGGAGCACTGTGTCTCATTTCCAAGTAACT
>NC_056743.1:327792983-327847983 GCF_019279795.1 Protopterus annectens
ACAGAGAGGGTGGTGGAGGTTTTAGCTTGCTCACTAAGCTGAGATCTGGACCTGACTGTGATCTCTGTGTGCTCTTAAGGGAAATTCTACTTTACTGTGTGTGTATTTATTATCCTTTCCCTATATGGATGCCCCTCACTGGTGTTAGGGGTGAGGATTGAGGCTCCTTGATTGCACAGGCATCACATATTAATTGTTTGGCAGTGGTGGGACATCCACACCACATATTAATTGGTTAGCAAATACTAATTGGCTTGTAGTGGTATGGGTAGAGTGAATTCCTGTAGCTTGTATACAGTGATCACTGAAGGTGTTTTGTACTCTAAATCAGCCACGCAGTGAATACTCAGAGTTCAGATCACAATTGTTTTATTTCTTTTGTTAGCTTAGTTAGTCAGGGAGAGCAGGCAGCATGTCAGCAGAGGAGCACACAAAGCTGACAAGGAACCAGCTGGCTGAGATGTGCCAGGCTAGGGGACTGGTGCATGGAAACCTGACTAAGGCACACATGACTGCAGCTTTGAAAACAGCTGCATCAGAAAACAGCAACCAGAAGGATGATCAAACTGGCAGTGGATATGTACCACTCTTAGAGAATGGACAACTCAACCTTTCTGCAGAGGACTTAAAAAGCCATCTGGAGCTAAAGAGACTTGAGTTGGAGGCCAGGCGTTTGGAAATAGAAGCAGCTGAGAGACTGAGACGTCTGCAGGTTGAGGAGAATGAGAAACTGCTATGCCTGGAAGCTGAGGAAAAGAACAGGCAGAGGCAGCATGGGAAGGATATGCTGACTCTTCTCCAGAGTCATGGAGTTAATGGGGAAGAGAGTAACTAGACCCCAGAAGCACAAAAGGTCACTAAATTTCTTCTGCAGTTTAAAGAGGAGGATAATTTTGATAGTTTCATTCATATGTTTGAGAGGGTATGTAAACAGTATGATGTTGACCAAAGGCTCTGGGTATGGTTCCTGACCCCTTTACCTCATGGTAAAGCTGTAAATGTGCTGTCCAAAATGTCTGACATTGACTGTTTTGATTATACTGCTGTTACGAATCACTTATTAGAATGTTTAAGCCAACACCTGAAACGTACAGGAAAAAAGTTTTGCGAGCATAGACGCAAGGCAAATGAAAGTATGTGTGAATATGTTGCTGAACTGAGCACTTACTTTCCTAGGTGGGTGAGTGGATGTCAGGTCACCACTTTTGAAGGGCTGGCAGACCTTTTGGTGAGGGAACAAGCCCTTAGCACTTTGCCTGAGGACATGAGGATCTGGTTAGCTGATAGACAATGTGCTACTTCAGATGAGTTGGGGAAGGAAGGGAAACTTATACCTAGGAAGCAGGGCATCCCCACACAGGAAAGGGACTCCCAGTACTGCTCATGGGTCTAAAGAAACCCATGGTGGGCACCACAAACTGCTCCAACAGAATCTGCCAGTAGCAGGGAAAGCCACTAGTCCAGGTACATGTCCAGGACCTAGGGTTAAATGTTTTGTATACAACCAGTGGGGTCATGTGGCATACAAATGTCCACAGAGGCAAGGTGTGGAACAAAAGGTGAGAGAGCCAGTAAATGGGAAAGACAAAATGCCAATAGTAGGTTGTCTTGAGTCAACAGGGGTACCAAACTGCCATCCTGAAGATGTCCTGATAAGGAAGGATTTTGATGAGGCAGTACTATGTGTTAATGCAGTTTCATGCAGTCAGACTTTGAAACAGGCATGTGGGTCTGGTAGCCTGCGGGAGACCCAAACAGACCACATAACTGCAGCCAGGACTGGTGAGGTGGTTACTTCAGGGAGGAAGCTATGCTGTAGCAGTGAGACTGAAGAGGAGCCACAGCTGCTTTTGAGTACTGATGTTCCCTTGGACAGAGTGACTGCAAAGGTAGAGGTAAGTACTAGTACCCAGGCTGACAGTGAGGCATCACTGTCAGAGGATGCCAGACTTCCTGTGGAAGGGAGCTGGGAAGGGTTACAAAGAGAGTTGAGACAAGCTCAGCTGTCAGACCGTACACTGCAAGGCCTGAGGCAGGTAGCTAGGGAGGCACCCGATTCTCAAGGGAAGTGAGATTCTGTATACTGGGACAAAGGGTTAATGTATAGAGAGTGGACCCCTGAGGGAGGGCTAGAAGGTGAGACAATACAGCAGTTGGTAGTGCCTAGTGCCTACTGTCTGACTCTTCTAGCCATAGCCCATGATATTCCCTTTGCATGTCATATGGGCATAAAACGTACAAAGAGACATATTATGTATTATGGGTTGGGAGGGTGGCCTAATGGTTAAGGTGTTGCCTTACAAACACAAGGTGCAGGGTTTGAGTCTCAAGGGATAACTGGCTAGGCTTAAATGGCTCGCAAGGGCAGTTAGTTTAGTACTAATCTATGAACCTATGAGCCTATTATGCAGAACTTCTATTGGCCTGGAATTTCCAGAGATGTAAGAGGGTACTGCAGGATCTGTGGGCAGTGCCAAAAGGCAGGCAAGGCAGGAGACAAGGTGAGAGCTCCTTTGATGCCTTTGCCTGTGACTGAGGAGCCATTTCAGAGGGTAGCTATGGATATTGTGGTGCCCCTGAGTACCCCAAGTTCCACACGGAAAAAGTATATCCTAGTGGTAGTGGATTATGCTACACGATACACTGAGGCAGTGGCTCTGTCCTCCATTGAGGCAGAAAAGGTGTCAAATGCTTTGTTAGAGGTTTTCAGCAGGGTAGATTTCCCAAAAGAAATACGAACTGACAGAGGTGCCAATTTCATGTCAGACCTGCTGGCTTGTCTGTGGAAGTACTAAAGGGTGAAGCACCTGAAGACCACCCCCTACCATCCCCAGACTAATGGTCTGGTTGAGAGATTAAACTATATGATCAAGTCCATGCTACGGGCATTTGCAGACCAGTTTAAGAGGGAGTGGGACAAATATTTGCCCCATCTGTTGTTTGCTTACAGAGAGTTCCCCAGGAATCCATAGGTTTTTCACCCTTTGAGTTGCTGGATGTGCATAGGGTGAGGGGACCTCTAGATTTAATTTGAGATGAGTGGGAAGGTAAGTGTGCATCTCACAAGGAGTCTGTTGTGGCATATGTCCTAAACCTCAGGACAAGGCTCAGGGAACTCATGGGCTTGGCCCAGGAGAACCTGGCAGAAGCCCAACAACAGAAAAAGGTGTGGTGTGACAGTAATGCTCGAGCTAGAGAGTATGCTGTGGGGCAGCAGGTAATGGTTCTCATTCCTGTCAGACACAACAAGCTGCAAGCAGCTTGGGAGGGACCCTACAAGGTGGTAAGAAAGGTAAGTGATGTTAACTACATGGTGGAACTGCTAGGCAGGAGGCAGTGGCACAAATTGTACCATGTTAACATGATGAAACCTTACCATGGTAGGGAGCCCTTGTGCTGAGCATTTGCAGTGGACTGCAGGAGGAGTCCGAGGGAGATCTGATGACTGATCTCCTCAGTGAGGCTTGGACTGACACCTCAGTGGAAGGGGTAGCAATGTCCTGGCAGCTATCTCCTACCCAGGTTCAAGAAATCCAAGAAGTGTTACAGGAGTTTGGGGACATGTTCACTGGGAAACCAAGGTGTACCCACCTGCTGCAGCACCAGGTGGATACAGGACTCCAAAGGCCTATTAGGCAGGCCCCTTATAGGGTGCCTGAGAGAGTCAGACTCTGAGCGACTAATACAGGAGATGTTGGAACTAGGGTGATTCAAGAGTCCAACAGTCCCTGGGCCTCCCCAGTGGTACTGGTGCCAAAGAAGGGTGGCAGCACAAGGTTGTGTGTGGACTACAGGAAATTAAATAGTCACACAGAGTCAGATGCTTACCCTATGCCTAGGATAGATGAGACACTAGAGCAGCTGGGTGGGGCCAAGTCTCTTACAACCATTGATCTTACCAAGGGTTACTCGCAGGTGCCCTTGACTCCCAGTGCTAGACAGAAGTCACCCTTTGTGACTCCTTTTGGCTTGTATGAGTTCACAAAGATGCCCTTTGGGATGAAGAATGCCCCAGAAACTTTCCAGAGGCTGGTAGATCATATCCTAGCAGGAGCAGGAGGGTTTGCCCTTGCTTACCTAGATGATATTGCCATCTACAGCCTTTTCTGGCAAGAGCACCTTCACCATGTCAGGGGAGGTGCTGGGCAGACTACAGAGGCAGGGTTGACCATTAAGCCCAGCAAATTTCAGGTGGGTATGGCAGAGGTCTCCTACCTGGGACATAAATTGGGGAGTGGGAAGATCAGGACAGAACCTGCCAAAATGGAAGCCATTCAGGCATGGCCTGCATCTGTTACCAAAAAACAGGTGAGGGCATTCTTAGGGACAGCAGGGTACCACAGAAAGTTCACCCCCAGTTATAGTACCACAGTTGCTCCCCTCACAGACCTGACAATGAAGAACAGGCCAAATAAGGTAGTGTGAATCCCAGCATGTGAGCAGGCATTTCAGAAGCTTAAGGAAGCTTTGGGAGGACCCCCTGTGTTAGCCAGTCCAGACCACAGCAAAGAATTTGTTGTGCAGATGGATGCTTCAAACCATGGGGTGGGGGCTGTACATAGCCAAATTTCTTCAGAGGGAGAAGCGCACCCAGTGGTTTATCTCAGTTGTAGGCTCCAACCCAGGGATGAATGCTATGCAGGTGTAGAAAAGGAATGTCTAGCCATGGCGTGGGCACTGCAGAAACTTCAGCCTTATCTGTATGGAAGAAAATTCACTGTAGTGACAGATCACAACCCCTAACATGGTTACACAGAGCCAGCCAGCAAAATGCCAAGTTGCTAAGATGGAGCCTAAGGTTGCAAGCATATGATATGTCAGTGCAGCACCACACTGGGATTACCAATGCCAATGCAGATGGACTCTCAAGACAGGGAATGGAGTAAGCTATACTCAGATAGACCTAACCCTCTCAAGCATTTCTCAAGGGTCACTTGAAAAACTAGCTTGAGTTCCCCGTGGGGGGGGTGGATGTGTGAAGATAGGTGAAAGCTGCCAGCCTAGCCAGATAGAATTTGTAGATAACTCTGTCATTTGTAAATATTAATATAAGCCACAGGCTTGTTCTCTTAAATGGGAAAAATGGTGTTAAATGTGGAACTGCAACAATGTAACAACAGTGCACTCTGCTGTGACAAAGCTGATAAGTCATTCTTTGATGTCAAAACTTGGAGCCGAGATGTCTAGATAAAGGCATTCTGCCTATTGTTTTGAGGCCAGAGTTAATGGCTATAATTTGCATGTATAATTTCTTTTATCGCTCTGGTTTCTGACCAGCTGCAAGATCAAAAGGTCTATTAACCTCTGACAGTCTGTTAGCCTGGGAACCAGAAAGAAATGATGTAATCTGAAATGAATCAGTGGTACTGCGTTATCAATGTAAGGACATAAAGAATGAGAGCATTTGAGCATTTGTCTTAAGACATCCAACTCACCACTCTGCCTGTGTCTGTATGTAAGAAGGATTTTAGAAATGTGTTTTCTCTTAGATATAGCTAGGAAAGAGGAAGATTAGACTAATTTGTTTTTCTGTGATGTCAGAACTTTTCTACTGTATTATTTTAAGTATTTCTCTGTGATCTCTGAACTTTTGACTAGCACTATGTAGTAAGAAATACTGTCTTGTGTTTTTTTTATTTATTATTAAATATTTTTTAAACCTTTCAGCTGTGGCTGTTTTGTGTAGAGATAATTTAAGCTCTAAGAGTACATTGCATGTATATAGTGACTCTGTACCAAGTCACTCTAAATAAGTCTTGACTGTTTGGTTGCACTTACCATTTGAATAATAATATTGCACAGTAATAATTGGACACCCTTTGTTAAGGGCCTTTTTATTAGCTAATATTAGTGGGTGGTGGCAGCTGGTACTACCTTTTAGACTTGGCAGAAAAGGGGTACAGCTGGAGAATCTGTGCCAGCCTTCCCCAGGAAAGTCTGTGTGGTTGTATATAACTTTTATCTCAAAGTGCGTGTGTGTCAGCTACTTGGGTAGGGACATGAAGCACTGGTTGGACAGAGAGGGTGCTGGAGGTTTTAGCTTGCCAACTAGGCTGAGATTTGGACACTATAGCTGTGCCAGTGGGGAGTCTAATTGGGGGCCTGGAGAGAAAGGGAGAAATCAGTCCCAGACTGACTGTGATCTCTGTGTGCTCTTAAGGGAAATTGTACTTTACTGTGTGTGTATTTATTATCCTTTCCCTATATGGACACCCCTCACTGGTGTTAGTGGTGAGGATTGAGGCTTCTTGATTGCTGGGCCAGTGCATAGGTGTCACAAGCTGTATTAAAAATAAAGATAAACAATTAAAAGGAAAACACATTGAAGCATTTTCCCCAAGTATGGATTCTTCATTTCAAGTAGTGAGTGCTTTCACCCTAAATGGGAACTTCTTCAAATCTAAGTTCAACTACAGAGTTTCACTGTATTTATACATTCTTACAAGCAATGAAAAAACAACACAAAAGGGGAGTGAACAATAGTGGAGTGCATCTGGTTAAGGACAGTGAGTTTGGTTAGAAGATGCACTAATATTTAGCATAAAATAATTGACTGGCTGAAAAAACAATAAATCCTAATGGTGAACTGGGGGAATGAGTTGGCTAAACATGTTGTAAAGAACAAGTGGCAAGTGATTGGCTAGTGAACCTAAATTAGTGACCATTGATTGGTAGAAAACAACTCTCTTTGACTGGCTGTGGGGCGGGTTCTGTTTAGGTGTAGTGTGATTGGGTTGGAAACGGTGCATATTTACCTAAATAAGGTAAGTATTACTGTCTGAGGTTAGTGTGCTTTTGTATATCTAATCCTTCAGGTTTATGTGCAAAAAAATGTTATTACATTGAGTACATCAGGCAGTTTTTTTTTATCAATGAGTCCATGTCTCGAAAGCAAAAAAGGAATGCATTTCGTAGTGCACATGTTGTATATAAATAAAGGTAGAACAATAACCTCCAGATGCATAGAAAGATAAGTACCTGGATTGTCTAAAAGAGAGTTAAGGACTGCAAGGGACACCACAGGGATGTTTTGGTCACACTTTTGCATTTAGTGGCTTCTTCAGATCATGTCAGAGGAATTAAAAAGGTAGATGCTGAAGGAGCAGTAGATGTTGGTAGGAACTGACGTGAAAGCATATCAATGCATAAAACAAGAGGAGTGAGAATAGGACCTAGGCAGATGTGGAGGGATAAATAAAGAAGCCTAATAGCAAAAAAAAAAAAAAACATAAGGAAAGATGCTAACTGAGGAGGGAATGAGACAAACAAATGTTAATAGAACACCTAGGGGCTCTGCATGCTATCATAGCTAAGATATCTGATGGAATGGCATGCAAATATTACAGAGGTATTGGTGGCAATAAGACAAACTATCTCGTGTCCATTATAATCAGTTTTTCAACAAGACATAAATGTAAATAGAGCTGTTAATAAAAACGCAGGTAGTAGATGGAACAAACAGACATGAACAAATCCATAAACAAATTTACAAATATAAAATACTAAAATACAAAAGATCAATTAAAAAAAACTTTGCTATCCATTTTTTTTTAAGTTCTAGGATGCTTCTGAAAGAGCAGGACATGTTCAGTACTGGATTTTGATATGCTTTTAATTGAATCCATTCTAGCTCTTTGTTCTTATAACTGCAGGAGAAACAAATTGTGATTCTGTATGCCTTTAAGGCTAGTCTTGAAGATTGGATGGGCAGATATAAATTTACAGCAAAGTCATCATATACAGCCCTCACTGATTTGGAAGGTGAGTACTATTAAGCACTCATAAAGGGTTCTGAGAACTTTTAAATGCATCAGCTTAAAAGTGTATTGATGTGTAATATTTATATATGTATATACATGCACTCTCAAACATACACACACACACACACACACACACACACACACACACATGCGCATACACACACACACACACACACACACACACATATATATATATATATATATATATATATTTATACATGGGTCCACATCTTAATTTCGTAGGCAAGACCCCTGCACCTACCACACCCCCTACAACCTAAATATACTAACTCCGAGATCATTGTACAGTGAATAGAATAGTAATGTACATCGCTATACAGTGCAGAACGTGAACATTACTGTTCTCTTCACTGTAGCGCGATCTTGGAGTTAGTATATTTAAGTTGCAGGGGGTATGGGGGTGCAGGTGGGGGCTTGCCCCCTTGCAAAAACATGGTTTTAGCAGTTGTCATGTTTTTTTTTTATTTCTTAAATTCGAGATTTCAGAATCTCGAAATTCTGGGTTCGATATTATGAATCTCAAGATTATGATCATTCAAAATTAAGAAGTGGACCCATATATATATATATATATATATATATATATATATATATATATATATATATATATATATATATGGCTGACCCCTCATATGGCCACTGTGATCACTTGCCTAGTGTTGTTATTATGTTGCTTTATTCCTATGTCCCTCTCATAGTACTGAAACAGGCAGACTGTGATAAGTGTGGCCCACTTATGGACTAGATATGACTACAAACAAGGTACAGGCTAAATGTGAAAAACACAGCAAGGCAAGTCTACAGTACAAACATTAGTGGAGTATGGTGATGTAAGAAGTAAAATGTCCGTACTCCATTTACTCATGAGGACATACACAATGCCTTTATGCAAGACCAACAAGGCTACTATGAGGAAGAATAATGAACTATCATGTCCTCTCTGTAGAATGACATATTCTGTCCAATTTTACCAAGCTGGAGGTGCTTTACTTTTGGTATGCTATATGTTCTTATGGTTTACACATCATTAAATGCATTTTAGGTAATTTACTTTGTTATGTTATAATTCTGACAGTTTATGCATCAGTGAACTGTAAAGTAGGTGCCTTACTTTTATTGTGATATATATCCTTACAGTTTACACAATGTAGGTACTTTAATTTGCTATGATGTGTGTTCTTACACTTTATGCATCAATAAAATGCTTTGAGATTGATGGTGCAAAGAATAAACAAACCAGGCTGTAGCAGATGGTTATGAATACAAAATGAGGAATGGCAGGAAAGGAGGTTATTTTTTTGATGAAACAGAGTGCGTGCTCATTACCAGCAACCTTTTCTGGATACAGCAAATATCATTTCAATGAGAACAGATCACTTCAGCAGAATCTGCAGAAAAATATTCAAAGAACTACAAATAAAAAGGAGTCTATTCATAATATCTGTAAGTTATCTTAACCTTCTCCTTCCTACACCATAAGGGACATATTTTAGACCCCAGCTCATATACCGCTTTTAATCAGCAGGACTATATGTCACACTTCTGCAGTCTACTAAATCATTCCTGCAACCTGGTAACCAGCCTGATAAAATTACACCATACAGAAATCAATATTCTTCCACACAAGCAAGGAGGTCAAATTGAATTAAACTCAAGTTAGTGATTTAGGCAGGATTTTTTTCTCTAAAAGAAACCCTGATCTGAACAGAAGCTACAAGCTTTCACACAGTAAACAGACTATAGACTACATATACTAAATGCCATGACAGAATAACAAAATTATGTTTTTTTTCTTTTACTAACATGACACATAATGCATGTTATTTTATTATATGTAACAAGAATGATTTTTATGAACATTCATACTTGGTTAATTTTGCTCATTTTGGTGGTTGTTACTGCATAATCTGTACTGTCTGTGTGTGTGTGTGCGTGTGTGTGTGTGTGTGTGTGTGTGTGTGCGCGCGCGCGCACATGCGCATGTGTGTGTGTGCGTGTGTGTGTGTGTGTGTGTGTGTGTGTGTCTGTGTGTGCGTGTGTGTGTGTCTGTGTGTGCGTGTGTGTGTGTGTGTATGCGTGTGTGCATGTGTGTATGTGTGCGTGTGTGCGTGTATTACTTGGTAGGTTATTTCTACATTCCTAAACTTCACTGCACCAAAAAAAGCATCTAGACACAATGGTAACATTATACAACGGCTGCCAGTGTTAAGTATATCAACAGAAGGAAGATCTGTTTTTTTCCTTCCAATATTTATGACCACAGGCAAAACCGTGCACGCATTTTAGAATGACAGTTAAATCATTTGTTGTACTTATCCGTTACTGTGAAACCTAGTACTGATAACCACAGCAGACACAACACCTGAGTAACAGTTTGCAAGTAATGTGCACTTTTTCTATCACACGTCTCTCTTCCCCTTGTAATACTACAATGAACAAAAATCATTTGTACTCTCTGCACACCGATTACCACAATTTCCATTCCAGCAGTATTTACATTCCATTAACATTGCAAACTAATGAAACATTCAGTACATTTTATATATAAATATAATCAATTAATACCTACTCAGATCTGACCACATCAAAAGTAAACTGTCAAAACAAGTATAAGGAAAGTAAAAAGTGTAAACTCCAGCTGCAGCCTAGCATAAATGTGAAGTTAAATAAATGAAAGTTCCAATCTAACAGTAAAAGCAGGCTTGGTAATCAATATTACAACTACTATTTAGCAGTAGAAATGTGCCCCCTGTCCCTGAACACCCCCATTTGAGGGCTGCACCCCACTCAGTAACTGAATGCACAGATGTCTGATGCCCATTAAAGTTTAATATAAGAACGTACTGAAAAAAGTGACACACTTAGCACTGTACTTTGACTTAAAATAGTCCATTCACCAAAAGTTGTATAATGATACTTTAAGCTGGTAAAATATGGTGTGGGTACTGCATGATGAAATCAAAATTGTGTTTGAATTCATTAAATAGACAAGAAAAAAGAAAACACCCGATTATTCTGCCAGTGTGCTGTGTAAGTTAATATGTACTGCTAGTCACAGCTCGGAATAAAGTAGAACCTTGTTGAAATACATTTGCCATAGAAGGTAATCTTAGAAGTACTTAGTTTTCTTATGATTCCAGCTTAATAATTAGAATATTTAGAGATACATATTGTTGAATAGTACACAAGAAATTTAACTATCACATTCAGTGTGTTGTGATTGGGATTTTCTGAGTCAAATTTCTTATCTTTTTTGTTTTTGTTAACAGAGGAAAGCTATGACCTGTTCTCTTCAGCATCCTCCCTATATACATACATACACATGCACACCTGCACACACATGTAAACTTTCAGTTGAACTACAAGGACTTGCTAAAAAAGTTTCTATTTTTTTAATTGAAAAAAAAAAAGGTGTGGGTGATTGCTATATTATTTATTCCCCTCCCCCTACTCACTCATACAAGATTAGGTACACAGCTGTAGGTATTTGATCCTTACAAATACAGTGTTTTTTCTGATACCTCCATATCACTTATGTTGGCTGTCCAAGCACTCAAAATGAAAAGCAGACTTTATGTGCAAACTCTGAACCTACCAAGAATTATAAAGTACAGTTGTGTACACTTACCATAAATGTAGATGTTCGAATGCATTCACTGATGCAGTCATTACATTTGGGTAATCTGCTGGCAGGTTGCCCTCAGTCGGCCTTAATAACAAAGTCTTGGGTCCTGCGTCAGTTGCTGTCTCCTCTTCCATGACATCAGGTCATCAGGAGTATAAAACATGCAGCCGGCGCCATTTTATTCAGTTTTTCTTGCCCCAGATATTAGGTGCCCCCTAAAATGGGGAGCAAAATTATATATATACAAAAATAAACAGTAAATATATATAAATGCACATTTAGAAACATGAACTTTACCTTCATATAAAAGCAAATACACCCCAAAGGCTTTTGTGCATAGTGAAGGAAAGAAAAGGTATAGAAAGGGGGATGGTGGGTGGGTAACCCGGACTGCAACAGTGAATACACTCAAACATCTACATTTATAGTAAGTGTACACAACTGTACTATGTTCTTCGTGTTTCACTGTTGTAGTCATACATTTGGGTAGAATCCCAAAGCTATGGATGGGAGAATGGAGCCAAATAGCATTAGGAGCGGCTATAAGGCCCTGCAGAACTGCACTGGCAAAGCCTGCACTGGATTTGGAGAAGAGAGGCAAATGATTGTGCTTTGTGAAGGTATGAACAGAGCTCCAAGTAGCAGCATCTAGAATGTCTTTGGTTGGAACACCTCTGAGAAAAGCTGCTGAGGTAGAGGCAGCCCTGGTGGAATGAGATCTGGTCCCCTTGGGCACAGGTTTACCATGGTGCATGTAGCAGAAACTAATGCAGTGGCTTATCCACTTAGAAATAGTCTGCTTTGATATACCAGTAGTTGCGCAGACTTTCTTAGAGATCTGGTCCTGTTCAAGTAGAATCTTAGTTGTCTGTGTATGTCCAATGAATGCAGAATCCGCTCCCCCTTGTTCTGTGAATTTGGGTAAAAGGTTGGCAGGTAAACTGTCTGGTTAAGAGCCACACTGGATACCACCTTAGGCAGAAAAGAAGGATTGGTCCTGAGTGACACCCTGTCCGAGTAAAATGTAATAAAAGGCTCCACTGCCATGACAGCCTGTAGTTCTGAAGCCCTTCTTGCTGAAGTGACTGCCAAGAGAAAAGCTGTTTTCCAAGATAGAAATTTTATATCTGCAGTAGCTGCTGGTTCAAAAGGAGGCAGGGTGAGTTTTTCCAGCACAAAACTGAGGTCCCATGCAGGAGTTGGTGATCTTCTGGGAGGCCTTAAATTTTTGGCCCCTTTAAGATACTGTTTAAGCAGCGGATGAGAAAAGAGGGGAGGCTCTGTGTTGTAATGAGCCGAGAAGGCAGAGGCATGGATTTTTATTGGCGAGAAAGATAGGCCCTTGTCGAGCATCTCAGTCAAATATTGTAAAATCTGAGGAATATTGGGCTTTGCTGTGTCTGTTCCTTGTGCTTGGTTCCAAGCACATAATCTCTTCCATTTATCAGCATAATATTTTCTAGTACTAGGCCTTCTGGCTTCCAAAATGCCATCCATCACAGACTTGCTGAGAGGTGTTGTTTGAATAATTAAATGATCAGCCATGCTGCCAGGTTCAGAGTTTGGAGCTGAGTGTGCAGAATTTGATTGTTCTGCTGCGACAGTAGATGAGGTATTTGAGGCAAGCACCAAGGGGAAAGTTGAGACATATTCCTTAGAAGTGGGTACCAGTGTTGTCGAGGCCAGTCTTGAGCAACTAGGATCATTGTTGGTTTTTCCTGTCTGACTTTTAGTAAGACCTTGGAGAGAAGAGGCAGAAGTGCAAAGGCATAGACTGATAGGTTTTCCCAGCTGAAGGATAGGGCATCCACTTTCCATGCTTTTTTGTGATGAATTCTTCTGTAGAATTTGTCCAGCTGATAATTTTATGGAGAGGCAAATAGATCTATGTCTGGGCTTCCCCATTTACATGTCAACATGCTGAAGATTTGTGGATCCAGTTTCCATTCATGTGGGTCCATAAGATTTCTGCTTAGGTCGTCTGCCAGAGTATTTTGTTTTCCTGGCAGGAATTGGGCTTGAAGATGTATTTGGTAAGTCAAAGCTGTGTTCCACAATGCCATGGCTAGTCTGCAAAGGGGGAAGGAATGTGTACTCCCCTGCTTGTTTATGTACCACATAACCATGGTGTTGTCCATCTTTATCAGTAGTTGTCCTGGAAAAAGTAAGTCCTTGAAGGCTGTCAGAGCATTCTGAACAGCTAGCATCTCTTTCTGGTTGATATGCAGATGCATTTGGTTTGGGCTCCATTTGCCCTGAATGCATCTCCCCGCCAGGTGGGCCCCCCAAGCATAGTCTGATGTGTCTGTAGTTAGGGTTTGGGTGGCAGGGGGTAGAGTGAATAACAGTCCCTTGTTTAGGTGACATGTCTCCGCCCACCAAAGAAACTCCTGTTGTAGGCAGGGAATGAGAGGAATCATTGTTTCCAGACTGTGACAATGTTGGTTCCATAAACGTTTTAGGTACCACTGAAGATTCCTCATATGCAGTCTTGCATATGGAATAAGTAGAATGCAGGATGCCATGAACCCCAAAGCCTGCAGAATTTGTCTTGCAGATAACTGGGGTTTTGTTGCCATTTGTTTGAAGTATATTGTCAGTTGCCTTTGTTTGTCTGGCGTAAGGTAAGCCATCTGGGCAGTTGTATTCAAGCTTGCACCCAGGAATGTAATTATTTGAGAGGGTACCAGTTGGGATTTCTTTTTGTTTACTGTGTACCCTAGGCATGTTAGAAGCCTTTTTACAAACACCAGATGTTGAAGAAGAGTGTCCTTGTCCTCTGCTTGAATGAGACAGTCATCCAGATAAGGATAAATTTGTATGCCTCTTTGTCTGCAGAATGCAATTACTGGTGCCAGGCACTTTGTAAAGACCCTGGGTGCAGCAGATAAGCCAAAGGGCAGTGCAGAGAATTGGTAATGCAAAAAACCTGCCTTGAAGTGGAGGTATCTTCTGCATGATTCCCTTATTGGGATATGCAGGTATGCCTCTTTTAAGTCTAGAGTCACCAACCAAGTGTTTCTGCCCAGCATAGGCAGTAGCTGTTGTAAAGTCAGCATTTTGAATTTTGGAATGTCCAGGAATGTGTTCAGAATCGATAAGTCCAGTATTGGACGCCAGGCATGGTCTTTTCTGGGTACCAGGAACAGCCTTGAATAAAAACATTATCCTTTTTCCTGTTCTGGTACTGGTTGAATAGCCCTCATATCCATGAGGGACGTAACTTGTTTCTGCGCCTCTGCCGATTGATTTTGTGGCGGATCCGGCCATCCGTTTGGAATTGGCAAAGTATGGAATACTATGTTTAATACCCACTTGTCTTGGGTAATTAACTGCCAATTTTGAGCATGAAGTGCTAATTTTCCCCCCAAGGGGGCTGCCAAAAGATAAGTGTTGGTGATGGTAGAGGGAAGTCATTGAGACTGCTTACTGTAGGGTTGTGCTTTGTTTCCTCCAGATTTGGAGATGGAGGCACCCCATTACTTTGACCTGTAAGAGACCTGTGATTGGTATCTGGAGCCTTTTGAGCACTTGGATTTGCCTTGAGTGGCTCTGCTGGACACAGGAAAGGACCAATTTTTAGTCGGCCAATGCTTACTGAACCTGGGTGGCTGCACTTGCAAGAAATCTTTTACAGTTTGCATAGATTTAGCTTTGTCTTCCATTTTCTTTAAAACCTCTTCTGCCTTATTACCAAACAGAGTGTCATGTTGCAAGGGGGCATCCAACAATTTAGCTTTAACATGATCAGGGCAGATTTTGCTCCTTGAGCCAGGCATGCCTTCTAATCACAGATCCAGTAACTGTGGCCCTGCAAGAGGCCTCCAAGGAATCAAAACCACATTGCAAAGTATGCTTTCCAACCTGTTCTGCTGAATGCAATAATTCTTGTAACTCTTTATTTGTCAAACAATCAGAAATCAACATAATTTTTTGTTTCAGTAGGCCAATAACATGCTGTTGATATTTAAGCATATGAAATTGGCAGTTTAAGGCTCTGATTGCCAAGGTAGCAGACATATAAACCTTCTTTCCCCATCTATCCAGCGCCCTGGAATGTCTATCAGAGGGGGTAGGATTTTTGGCTGTAGAGGCCTTAACACCCTTGGGACCCTGTGAAATAGTCTCAGAGTCAGCAGCAGGATTTTTGAATAGAAATTTGTGAGTGTCAGGAACCCTGTAATATCTGTCTGGCTTACTAGGAGCTGGAGGTAGGGAATCAGGGGCCATGCTTGATTCCGAAAACACATAACCAACAATGTCTACTACAGGAGGTACAGCCAAAGGCCTATGCTGAGGAAGAAGAAGAAAATCCCTAAGCCTCTTTTTTGATTCAGAGAAGTCCTGACTCTCCCAGTGGAAATGTTCCCTTAAAGTATGCAAAGTTTCTCCAAAAGAGTAATCCTCAGGAGGAAAATGCAGATGGAATGGATTCCTCTGCATCAGAATCCTCATAGGGTGGAATGGAAAATTCCTGATCAGAAGAGGGATCAAAAGAAATGGAAACCTGATCTGAAGATTCATAATCAGTGTCTTGCCTAGGCCTCTTATCGGGGGGGGGGGGTTGGGAACCCCTGATCAAGGTAATTAAGTCCTCAGCCATTTTGATCATCTGTTTTTTTAGGCATAGGGGCCTGATGACGTGGCTCATGTGTCAGTTTTTTAGACATAGAAGATGCTCTTGATCTTGTTTTTGAGACTGGCGTCGGTTTTATATAAAAATGTTGAAGCCTGAAAACACCCTCCGAAGCCAGTGCAGTGCCTGCTCAGCGGCTCCAGACGCATCCAAGGGAGAGACATCCGTGGGTTCAATACTCTTGAGAATCTCGTGGCATACCGGACTCCGAATGGGTCTCAGTAGAGCCCTGCAACTCAAAAGTAGCGGGTATCAGGGGCTGTGAAAGAGCTCACTGAGTACCGGCGAACTGGCAACTGGCTTAGGAGAAGCTTCATCGTTGGTTTTGGACCTCAACGGTCTGTCTCTGAATTTTTCTTTGCGTTTTTTGTGAACTCCGGTAGTCGGATTGCTAACCGACGACATTTCAGGATAATTAAATCTTGATCCAAAATATTTAGAAGCAAAACTATACCTACGCTTAATAGTGCATTGGTTAAATCTAGCACAAAACCAACAGCAAGGCACGTTATGATCTGGGCCTAGGCAAGGAATACAGTATAAATGAAAATCCTTATGAGGTATTTGCTTCCCACAAGTAATGCAATTATTAACTTTTACTGACATCGGTAAGGAGCAAGAAAAAGTTTCCCCAACAGGGTACTTAGCTTTAGTTTGAAGACTTCGGTCCTGAAACTCGAATGCAAAAATTTCAGGAGTCAGCCGACCGGCACTTGCGAACTGCTTCTGCTTCGGGCACTGCGCGGCAAGAAAGACTGGATAAAATGGTGTTGGCTGCATGTTTTATACCCCTGATGACCTGACGTCATGGAAGAGGAGACAGCAACCCAACGCAGGACCCAAGAGGCAACCTACCAGCAAATTACCCGAATGTAATGACTGCAACAGTGAAACACAAAAAACATCATACCAGACACTTTGTGGCAGTTTATATTGTAAGGAAAGAAATGTTATTTTTCTATTCCAGTTTCTACTTCTATAGGAGTATGTTCTACAGGAGTACATTATTTATATGGTCAGCAGCAGGTAAAACATGCTACAGTGCCAGTCTCATAGATACATTGGTTCTGCAGTTTATGGATGAGAACCTGGCTCCCTTAAGAAGTTGAGAAATAACTAAAAGGTAATATAACCCACTTGAAAATTCAGGAAATAATAATAATGATTAATGACTATATATATAAATACATAATTAAGTACAAAAATCACCATAGGACTTCTACACTATAAAAAATACGGTAGCACTTTTGAAGATGTTCCAACGGATCATTAATTTTGGTATTCTTTCAGTTGGGAATAGTACCTGCTCTTGTTATTTATAGAGCCTGGTACAGTTTTTATACACTGCTGGTATTCCATCAGATCATCTTTTATGAACTGATTTTATAACTGGCATTACTAGAAAAGCAAATACTGTCTTTCTCTGAGATCATGCTAATTCAGAACTGGCACATCCTGGTGTTGGCAGTAAGCACAGCTCCCCCAATACTCACAGGATCCCTAAAGTATATTGTATACTTATGTTTTTATTACGAATAACTGCAACCTTGTAGCAGTTTTGCTATGTAGCATGCTCTATGACATGATGCTCTGTGACATGACTCTCTGTGACATGCACCACTATGTACTTTGACTGCATTGTGACAAGTCGGCTTTCAAAGTAAATATAATACTTACTGCACCAGCCAGCCCAGCTATCTTGAATGTTGTAATTAATTCTATGTCATTTGTGAATATTGACATGATTTATACAGAACTGTATGTTATGTACTGAGCTTCAAGAATGTAACCACAGCATACCCTGCTGGGACATAGATTAACTTGCAAAACTTAAGAATAGTTGAGGTTAAGTTACTTAATAGTTGGGCCAAAAACAAAAGATGTTATCTCTCAGTTTCAGTTCAATAGCAGACACCATGTCTAGAGCTAGCAGTGTTTTATATTGTCATGGAGAAAAGTAATTACTAGGTTTAAAATGTAACGTGTTTTATTGCTTTATGACTTCCTAGCAGCTACACAGTTCTGAGAAAACATCTGATAAATATGTATTTTTAACACAGAGATGTTAAAATTCTGTTAAGTTTCTGTTTAGCCTGGGAAATTAATTCAGGTGACAAAGAGTGATGGTATCCAGGCTAACCCAGCAGTAAAATGTGACATTAATTTAAGAACTCTCTCAGAGAGAGAGACTGTGCATTTTGTATTTTGTCTTTGACAGAACAAAAACATCCACTCATCACCATCTGCACTTGCTTGACTCTGTAAGTAAGTTCTTAGGGCACAGTAACTCTTCTAAGATATAAACAGGAATATAGTAAAGATTAGTTTAGATGTTTTCTCTATTTATTTGAGACTGTCCTGCAATGTTGTTTTAAAATATTTCTTGTGATTTTGAACTCTGAAGTCACTGTGTTGAGTTACTGAGTATCAGCTTGTCCTTTTATTATTTTTAAATTTAAACCTATCTTTGTGGCTTACATTTGCGAGACATAGTTAAGCTCTTAGAGTACTTGCATATGTATTTGGTGACGATATACAGGGCACTCCTAAACAGCCTTGCTTGGTGAGACTACTATTTGGATTAATAGTAACATTACACAGTAGGACTGGACACCCTTTGTAAGAGCCTTAAGTAGCTGATAAAGAGTTGCCTAGTGGCAGCTAGAACTACCTTTTAGTCTGGGCAAAAGGAGGCATAGCTAGTAAACCTGTGCCAGTCTTTCCCAGGTGCATGTGTGTGTTTGTATATCAATCAAATCAAAGAGTGTGTGTGTGTGTGTGTGTGTGTGTGTGTGTGTGTGTGTGTGTGTGTGTGTGTGTGTGTGTGTGTGTGTGTGTGTGTGTGTCAGCTACTTGGGCAGGGACACAAAGCACTGGCTGGACAGAGAGGATGCTGGAGGTCTCAACTTGGCCAGAGAAACCAGCTTCAGACTGACTGATCTCTGTGTGCTATTAAGGGGAAATTGCACTTTACTGTGTGTGTACTTGTTATCCTCCCATTGTGTATGTCCCCTACCTGTTGCCAGTGGTGAGGATTGAAGCTCTCTGATTACTAAGCCAGTGCAGGGGCGTCGCACCTATCATAATGGATTCCTAAGAAAGAACCCTGCCAAACCATTCCATGGAGACAATAAAGTGAAATGAAAATGCCTGGCAATAAAGGTTTCAGGAAACCATTGTACTTTCTCCAGCAAGCAGAAGGAGGAGGACTACAAAAGCACTATGTGGACTTTCTGTTTCAGAAAGGACACCAGACCTATGGTTTTGTGGATCAGATAATGATATGAAAAAGAGACCTGGCAGTACTATGAGCAAAGAAGTAATGAGGGCCCATCCAGACTCTGAACACTGTTCAGGGACATGTTACTGTTCCAGATCTGGGTTTGTATCCACTGTCCTATTATAAATTACCCCCATCTTGAGAAAATCTGTCTTCTTTAAAAGTGTCAGCAACAATACTAGCTGAGCAAAGGGCAGTAGAGGTAAACACAGTTAGTTTGTTATCTCTTACCTGCAAAACACAACAGGGAATCCTGGCTTTACAGGATACCTTTTACATTTTGGATGGGTCAGCGACAATATAACTCAAGGTGGGCACTGGGTAGTCCTACAATGAGAAAAATTCTAACAGGTTACACAACCTACATTGACTGGACACTAGCAAAGAAATTAATGACTAAATTATCTGTACATAGTATTCTTTGTTTTTTTTTTTCCTATGGAGACACAGGAAAGTTAACAATATGAAAAACATGCATATACACCAATGTGTTATTTTTTATTTACAGCCTAACTAATTAAACTGAAAAAGAAAAAAAAACTTTAACAATCATTAAATGAAAACTAAGAAAGGCCCTACAGAACAACCTCGGTTCCCACATGTGAATTCAAATTACTAAAAAGATACTTGTTCTGGTTTCTTCATTAAAACTGAGCAATCTTTTTTGTAATTTTTTCCTAACTTATCCTATCCAATGATTAGAGAAAAGGCAATTTAGAGTGGCAAGGACTAATTTTCTGACTTCCATCAAAGGGTTCCTGCAGAGAACTGTAATGTTGTAAGTATTTTTAGTCATAATAGGCACCTTCAACAATTTTGCAGGAAACCTGCGACAGTAATACTACTTCCAGACTGAAATGCATCTGCTGCATAATCTTGGTGAAAACAGGGAAGTCACATTTCATATATGAAAATACCATTAACAGTTCCTCCTTTAACAGGAAAAGGAATCATTACAGAAACATGATAAGTGGCAAGAGTTCCAAACACAGCTAGGCTATAATATTTCCCTTTGTTCATGCAAACAAAATGAAAGTGAAATATTTAAAACTTTAGGCTTCATAAAACATGTTTTTGATTAAAGGAAATGTAATCTGCACTCTGCCTGTGGGTACCCCTAAGTATGTTGCTAAAGAATACAAACACCCAAGGGTATCCTTGAAAACAGCACAGGCTGTTACTGGGCAAATGATAAGGCATCAAGTGTGGACACGCTTTTTGTTGCATATATTACAAAAGTGACTACTAGTACAAGTAAGCACCAGTCTGAATAGTGATCTAAATAATTACCTAATGACCCCTGTTATATTATAATAATGTCTGGCTTACTAGAGAAGGAAAAGAAATGAAAAACACATCACCGACATTTTCCTAACTACTACGTCAGAATAGTCAGTAACTAAAAGCGGTCTTACCTGTTTCCATTACATTTACATCCCAGTTACAAAGAAATAAAAAAATACATGGAAAATGAAAAGGTAAATGACTGTTCTCTATGCTCAGGCACTCTAATTTTTATTTTTGAAAATTTGCAAATACTAGCCATTCAGTAAATACAGAAGAAAAGCAAAGATTCTACAACCAACCAGGAAAACTGCATTAGAACTGTTCCTAGTTCAGAACAAAAGCAACATAAAAATATACTGTGAACTGTAAAGCAAAAGTTTAAAGGCATACCATTTAGGCAAAATGCCAAATATTCAAGAGGAAGCAACCATAAAACTGCTTTATTGGACCAGATTATGACAAGAGACGTTTCATTAAAACCTTTTTGTTACACTTAAACTACAAACACTGCCAAGAAAACTGCTGCCCACTATATTAAACCAGATTTAATTATTTTTCTACATCTGACATCTCAAACTGCCACTTGTGACTTTAGAATATATTGCCATAATAAAGAGATTTTGGAAAAAAAAAAAGAATATATTGCCATAGAAATGACTGTCATATAACGGGTGATTATGATGTCAAAATCAAACAACCAGCCAGCGGTGATGCCTTCTAAGCATCCTGGACTTTTTACGATATGCATAGCTACAACAAATAAGCATGTATTTTACCTTTGGGTATCACCATCTTTTTATACAGCTGGAAGTAATAATGCTTTCTCAAAATAAAACTTCTATTTAATACATTTAAAAAACATAAAATGCAACCATGAAACTGCTACTGTAACTGTGGTGGTTGCCAACAAATTTCTGCAGCTGTATGAATAACCTTCTTACTGTTTTCTCAAGTTAGCCAGTAGGAAATCAGAATGTACTTTATGGAGTACTTAAAAGTCACATTTGTCTTCTACATCTCAGTGGGGCGATGGATGTAAATCACATATTTTCCTTACTGTTTAATAAATTAAATGGTTAAGAGGTAAGCCAGTCAGCCCTCTAGGACTGATGGGAGAGATTAGATGAAAAGCCCTCCCATATTGAAAGACATGGCTTCAAGAAAACACTGGGAAAATATACACACACATACGTATATAGATATTTACATACATACACACACACACACACACACACACACACACACACACTTTCACACATTAAATTACTCTACCTGCAATATGTTACAGACACATTATGTGCAACAAAAATGTCAAGCTGTCATGAAAACAAATACTTCTTACTTCATATTCCAAACTTTTGCAATGCTGCTAAGATGTATTCCAATTTTTTTTCAGTACCACTAAGATATATTCTGACATACCCAGCAGAATCTGTATCTCTAGGAACATTTAACAGGATTAACAATGAATACCTGCTTTAAACAACTTGAAACATTAGTCATTAATATAGTGAGTTCACTTCCCACCTAAATGTTTTGGCATTAAAAAACATATTCAGTAAAAGATATTTATTGAGATTACCTATGTACTTTTTCTTTTGTTGTCTGTCTGTATGAATAACCCAGAAGCTCAAGTTTTGATTATTTCCTTTTAGCAATGTTAATTAAATTCCTAAAAATACTAAAACTCACCAAAACACATAAAATAATATCATAAAACGCACTAAAATTAAATAAAACTCAGTAGACTGGAATATGACATGATGCCAAGGTTTGATAGATGTACCACATGGCTACACTATAGTGAAACCTACAATTCATAAAGAGGGTTTCAAAATGAGTCCTCACGAGTACTTAAAAGAAACTCCACTTTGAAAATTATTGAAAATAAATGCAATATGTGCAACTTGACATTCTGTGCTACAACATTTTATTAGAATCACTGCTAATGTTTCTTATGAGAACCCGTTGAAATTCTGAGGACCTTAATTGTGATCTTCAAAATAATGGAACTCAGGTGCCAATGGGTGGACAATGTCATGTCCACTATTGTGGTACCTCAGGTTGTTTCTTTTATTACAGGATACAGTGACCTCAGAGTTAGTAAATGTAATCAGCAGAAGAATAGGAGGCAAAGGCCCTCCATGTCAGGTATGGTGAATGTGGGGAAAACACCACCTGTAAAAATAATAACCATGAGTTTTGGAAACATTTTTTTTATTGCAATTTATGTCTCAAAGTTTCAAGACATGCAGTTAGCAGGTCTTAAACTATTCACATAGATTCATTTCTTATTATCTTCCAGTTTATTATACTCTAAAATGGCCATCATACTGACTGTCATGATGACATGCTTTAGTTTTTCGGTTTCTTCACCTTGTTCCCACAGTGCAGTTCATGTCACCATAATAAGACACAGCTCAGACATGATGAGTGTGGTGATTTTATTATTTATTTACAGTGACAGCATTGCCAGTTCATTTTCTTAGACTGCCTCCAGAAGTCATGTCACTGTATCTTTTTTATTAAACTACTCCAGATTTGTGCTAACAGGAAGATGCAAAAATGTATTTCATGGTCCATATACACTTCCTTTCATAGAAAGCAGGTGAATAATAGGGTTTTGTCAAATATTCAGGGCGATAGTCCTCAGATTCCAAAATGACCACTAAGATATAAAGACCTTTCAAAACTAACTCCTCAACAAGAATATAACAGTGATGGTTTCTGACAGAGAAAAAATATTACCCTTTGATAAAAATTTTAATGGGAACATGGGAAAAAGATTCTACTAAGCTGAAAACGTAGCTAAAGCCAAAAAAAAAAATCCAAGCCTGCAACTCAGAATTTAAGAAATTTTCTCTCAAAAAAAAAAAAAAAAAAAAAAAACAGGTTGGAACCACAGCAGAAAGTACTGACTCTGCCACAAGAATTTCATCTAGGGTTCTGGACTAGCAAGGTAAGGAAAATTACAAACTGTAATAATAGACATTATTACAAAAGATTTTCTAACAAGAATTGCAACTCAAGGTCTTTCAAAGTTATAATCTTAATAATGAAAATCCCACATTGCATAAGGAAGTAGCTAATGAAGCATCAGTGAATGACCTGGATGCAGGAGCTGAGAAAGTCAGCATATGGTAGAGTTTAGTGATAAATCAAAATGAGCAAGATGACAAAACAGATTGCTGACCTGGAAACAGATGAAGGTGACTAATACATGGGTATGTGGAATTCCTGAAAAGAAAATTAAGAAAATATGGTGGACATTCTTTTCAAATGGATTCTTGCACTTTTGCTTTTTCCAAAATAGCACTTTTAAGCACTTAAAAGTCTCACATACCACTCAGTCTCATATACCAACTGCCAGAAGTCAAGTTCTGTAACGTTAAATTCATACCCTACCAAGATAATCCAATGGTTTTGAAAACAGTTTGATCATTCACATACTATGTGAAAAGATGAGATTAGAAGGTGGAACAACTTTTAGCCACAAACATTTAATCTAGAAGAAAAGTCTTCATACCTCCACTGATCTTTCTATTACTGAAAGTAACAAGGCTCAGACTTTATAGCTGGCTAAAATTTAAATCACCCACAAATCAGATTTTTGTATCACTGGCAATTTGGCAATCTAGAAGAAGTTATTCAACAATTATAATTTTATTTCTCCCTCTCTCTCTGTCTCTCTCTCTCGATCTCACTCTTAGAAGAGATGGAATAACAAACAGAAATGTCTAAGAGGCCAAACACAAGTGACAGCTGACACAGAATGGGATTACAAAACAGGTTATGCATAGGGTAGCATCCTACCTAAAGCAAAAACATTACACTACATTCTAAGAAAAGGGTTATAGGATAATTCCAAGCTGTATATGTTAATGACAAATCCTAGAGTGCAGCACTAGATTTCAAAACATGTATTAGGCTCACAGTGCAACTGGACTTAGAACTTTTACAAAGGTGCTGAATGCCAGTATAAACTCTTAAAGTAATGCTGTGGCCCATTCAAGAGAGTGTCTTCCTGGCGTGGGTGATGCTCCACCTGTAGGTTTTCACTGGTACTGCAGGTAAGTACTGGTGAAAAGACCAATAACCTATAGTATTAGTATCGGCATACAGGTGGGTTTTTCCTGCAGGTCATAAGGTGTTGGGGGAGCAGTCCAGAACTCCCCACATGCATGGACATTGTTTTAGTCCTTCCCTCCAGACACAGGGAACAACTCAAATCCACTTTAATGATGGAATTCAGACTACACTTTTTTAGAGTAGCCTCAAAGCATACTCTCCCTGTTGCTCCAGATGTCAGAATGTAAACAGGACATGCTTTTTGACTGCCATGCATGCAGTCTCATGTCTGACATAGAAGTAATGCTGTGGATATAGCCGGTTTTGGAGGTCTTTGGTAACTATGTGGAAGATTGGTTGAAGTTCAGCTTACACCAGGAAAAGATTAGATTTACTTACATAGAGTCATTCTGAATCTTATCACCTTGTCTTAACACAGTGTCTATTCTGGACAGTTACAGTGTTAGAGTAGCACTGGGCTGTCTACACACTGCCTCATGATAAAATATCATACTGAGGGAAGGAGCTGGATTTTCAGTACTGGGGTACAGTTGCTGGGTGAAAATGGTTTTCTGCAAGACTACTTTAAAGTTTGTAAACCTACAGTTAAAGTGCAAGGTCAACATAGAGAAAGAAACGTTTCCCACAACTTCACTGCCTACTGTGGTGAAAACAAAATATTTTCTAACACACAGCCATAACCAAGATGGGGCAAAGGAGGTGTCTGCTTTGACACAAGCTGTCAGGAGGTGCAATCAGCAGGAGATGATGGTGCACAGGTGCAGTACTAGTACACTGCAGCTTCATAGAGGAATGCAGACACTGCATCCATGTTCAGTTCTAAAACAATAAATGTCTTTCGGGTTTTCCCGGTTAGGGGTCGCCACAGCGGAACTCTGGTCCGCTAATGATTGGCAGTAGATTTTTATGTGCTGGCTTGCCTGGCCTAATGCACAACCTTCAAAGAAGTAACACCCATTCACGCATGTCGACACACAGAAGATGCTCTAACTGAGAATCGAACGTGCAACGTCTAACTGTGAGGCGACAAAGCTACCGCAGCACCACCACCACACTGTTCAGTTCTAAAACAATACCATTTAGAAATCCTTGCTAAAATAGTTTTATGTGATGAAGATTTCAAAATGTTACAACCGTGTTTATCAACTCTTAAATGTAAGTGTAGCATCAGTGTCATTCATAAAGCGTTTTCCAAGCAACAGTGATTTAAAGGACTTTATATAATGCTGTTAATTATGGATGCCATGATATTACAGTTACAGTGTGTTTATTAATTCATGACTGCATTATTATGATTCTGAATTATGGTTATTCATAAGCTCTCAGTATATGTAGCTTGTGAATTATTGTTAATAAAGATAAGAATGTGGTAACTCTTTTGGAACCAATTACAATATCAAAATTAAGGCCTTAATGAAGAAGATTTTTTTCAGTAACAGTTGTTGTATCTTTCGGCTTTTCCCGGTTAGGGGTCGCCACAGGGAACTCCAGTCCGCTAATGATTGGCAGTAGATTTTTACGTACCGAGTTGCCATCCCTGACGCACAACCTTCAACGAAGGTACGCCCATTCACGCATGTCTCCACACAGAAGACGCTTTAGCTGAGAATCAAACAGGACAACGTCTTACTGTGAGGCGACAACGCTACCGCAGCACCTCCACCGCAGTAACATTACAAATTCTGTATAGCACTATTATTCAGGATAGGTATGGCATTAATATAATTCTGTGTTTATTGTCATATGAAGGATTATTTTACAATGTTCCTGAATCTCTGGCATTCATACAGTGATGTGATTTTTTTTTATGACAATGATCTTAAAATGCTAGACTTATGTCCTGTTGCTACCAGGGTATATGCAAGGGATCTACAGCATATAATCAGAACTGAACTGTTGGAGATTTAACAGGTGTCATATGTTGAAAGGTAAGCTGTAATCTGTTTTATGTAAAATTGATAATTCAAAATGTATTACAGGCCTATTTGCTATGAATATTACTACAGAGACTGTATAATAAGGGATATGCAGTTCAGACTTTTACTGACACAAGGGCCTTCAAGTATATAAAATGAAGGTTGACTTGATTTTAGTTATTACTTTGCTGGAATTATAAACTGGAACAATTATTTAAGATAAACTTGCACATAATGTGAAAGCTATTCTGTGGGAGCACTTGGCGAGACTATAACTAAAATGCATAAGAGGATAGGAAATTGCACGTATTATGTTACAATAGAAAAGGGATGGCTGTTAGATGACTGTTACAGTTTTGGAGGGACAGAAACACATGTTGACTGCTGAATGTACTGAATGAGCTGAATGAGGGTTTGCAAGTTAAAAGCCTGATAAATGCAGTTACATTAGCAATTAATCAGATGGCATTAGCTGTTAAATTGTTTTAATAGTGACTTTCAGCGTGCTGAATTGTTGTTAGTATAAAACCATATTTACAATGAGTTACTGCCCTTGTCTGTCAGCATTGGCTTAGAAAGAGAAGATTGTACAATGATGGAGTTGTCTCACATCTAAAGTGATGAGATGAATGGATGCACTATTGCTCAGGGAATGAAAGAGCTTTATGTGGAGTGCAAAAGCCATAATGGGCAGATGTCTGGGATACCCAAGGAAGTGTTTGCAGTCATGTGACCACCTGGGGTAAAAAGGATGAGGCAAGTGATTGCTTTGTTCATTTTCACCTTTAACTTTTTCATGATCAACATTCTGGCCATTAGCTTGCCTGTGATTTGATGAAGGGTATTTACTGACATCCAGTCAGTTTGAGAATTGTGTTTCCTACTGTTTTCCTACTTTTTATTAGTGTTTTGCAAAGGAAGACTTGTAAAGCACTATTCATGAGGGTGATGAAGTAGGCCCACTGTTTAACAATCCAGCATGGTACACATTATTTTGTTACTTGTGTGCACCAAGTTTGCATTGTTTGGTCATGCTGTAGTTTGTGCAAGATATATGCGTTAAAGATTTTACATAAGTGGATGGGGACTGTAAATTCCAAGAGAGCATATGAAGAGTGAGATGCTGGGAACCTTTGAGATAATAATGCTTGTGCATGTCATGGAAGTGGATGAAAAAGAAGGTGACTAGGTTTAAAGTAAGGGTACTTGTGTAAACAGATTATTAAAGAGTTACTGTTACAGAATTCAGGATCACAATCATTCTGAAGTACAACAGAGTGTGCATGCCAATTTAAAGGATTATGAAGTCTGGTGGAAGGGAATATCAGAGGTGGAGAATCAGTGTTTTAGGATACAAGCTAAATTAACAAGAATTAACAAATGTCAAAGGACATAATATTTTCACTGGAGTACTGGCCATTGTGAACTGAGAAAATGTGGGATATCATGGCATTGTTGCATTGTGGAAACATCCCATGAGAAGAATTACTGTAGTATATTATACAAATACATAAACAATGTTATTTGGCTTATCTTAGTTCTGTTCAACAAAAGTTTGGAAAAAACAAAGAATTAAAGTAATATTCAGGTGTTAAACTTTATGCATCTGTTATACAACATTTTTCTTTTCCTCACGAAGCTTTCTTTTTTTAGAGAGGATCTAGATATAGCTGAATGCAGACACTGGCAATGTATAATCTATAATGCCTCCTAATTGGTATGCACTACTTAAACATTTAAACAGTCGCCATTAGGTTTATCAAAGCTGATTATGTTTTAGGTCTTCGGATTTAAACACTGTGTCATTCATAAATGGTTATACAAGTGCAAAGCATTTTGTACTATCACTTGCTTATCTGAAAAACTGCAAAAGCAGTAACACTGTAGTCATTTCACGCATGAAGCTAAAACTATGGATAATTCTAAATCAAAGCTTTTTGGGCTATTTCATCTGTGTTATCTTATTACAAACACATAAATCATAAGATACCGCCTTGGTTTCAGTTTCCTCTTGCCATACCCCCACATACGATGGATGGCAAATGTTATGTATCCATAACCCCACATGTGATGGATGGGAAATGTTATGCACCCATACCCCCACATGCAATGCATGGGAAATGTTAAGCACCCATACCCCCCACATGCGATGGATGGGAAATGTTATGCACCCATACCCCCGCATGCGATGGATGGGAAATGTTATGCACCCATACCCCCCGTATGCGATGGATTGGAAATTTTATACACCCCCCCCCCCCGTATGCGATGGATTGGAAATTTCATGCACCCATACCCCCTGCATGCGATGGATGGCAAATGTTATGCACCCATACCCCCCCCCGCATGCGATGGATGGCAAATGTTATGCACCCATACCCCCCCGCATGCGATGGATGGCAAATGTTATGCACCCATACCCCCCACATGCGATGGATGGCAAATGTTATGCACCCATATCCCCACATGTGATGGATGGCAAATGTCATGCACCCATACCCCCACATGGGGATGGCAAATGTTATGCATCCATACCCCCATATGAGATGGATGGCAAATGTTATGCACCCATACCCCCACATGCGATGCATGGAAAATGTTATGCACTCATAACCACACATGTGATGGATGGGAGATGTTATGCACCCATACCCCAACATGTGATGGATGGGAAAAGTTATGCACCCATACCTCATATATGATGGATGGGAAATGTTAGGCACTCATACTCCACATACGAGGGATGGGAAATATTATGCACCCATGCTCCCACATGAAATGGATAGGAAATCTTATGCACACATACTCCCACATGCAATGGTTGAGAAATGTTATGCACCCATACCCCCACATGCGATGGATGGAAAATGTTATGCATTAACATTAAAAGTGCTGCCTAATCATTATAGCTACGTCTCCCATAGATAAGAAGTATTCACAATCAGTGGAAAAATCTGTTGAACTAATTTGCTTGACAATCTGTAAAAACTTGTATATTATTTCATAAATTATGGGTATTTAAAATCATTTAACTGTAACTGTTGTATACAGTGTTTTAAATTAAGAATAACCCCCAAGTATTGCCTGCTCAGTAATACATAACAGGTTAGCTCTGCTGTTCTCCCATGTAGCAGTGGAAGCAGCAAAAACCTAGTCTAGTTAGCAACAGCACTGACTTCAGGCATGACATCATAGATCTGGAAGAAGAGAATGCTGATATCAGATGTTATGGATGCATCATCCCTTGAAGCAATCATTAACAGATCTATATGGGTAGAAACATATGATAATAACAACATTACTGACTGGGGTAAATTTCTATCACTCTTACAAATTTTATTATAATACAATATAATGAACAAACAAACATGACTACCCCAGGTTAATAGAATAAGCAGAAGGAAAATAATTAAGCACAAAATTGATACCCACTGCTGTCAAATAACTTTTACTCACGTATTACATTTGTCTGTAATACTTGTGTTATATATAACCTATCTCAACATACATGTTGTTGTTGGTTTATTATCACATGTTCGTTCGTCTTTCAGACGAAAACCACATTGCAGAACCATTACGGCGATCACCACAATGTCGAAGCTGACAAAAGCAAATGGCCGCTGTTGTCAGCTCCAACAGTGCGGTGCAGATTGCGCTAAAGTGGGGATGGGGAAATGTACCCTTACCCTCACTGTAGTGCGATCTCGGAGTTTGTATATATAAGTAGGGGGGGTGTGCAAGGCACAACCCCCCCACATGGGGGGGGTGCAGTGGGGCTTCCCCCCTGCAAAAAACAGTTGTAGTATGTTGAGTGGGTAGGAGCATTTCAGTGTAGTCGACATTTTCGAACTTCGACTGCACTGAAATGCTCGGTTCGACATTCACACTGTTCAGTGTATAGATTTCCGAACATTTGGTTCGGACATCTGTACATTCAAACAATGATATGTTGAACATGTGATAGTAAACCATTGCTGTTAACAATTCAAAATGTACTAGGAAGAAAACCATAACGACAGGGTTCTGTCAGGCTATATATGTACAAAAGGTACTTTTAATATTTTTTTAGACCATGAGCTTGACATCTGGTGTTACACAAATATACCTGTGCTATTCAGTGTTCCCAAATTATAAGTGCATTCGTAACTTTTAACTGAAATAAGCTTTCCATTGACTGGACCAACTTTACTGTCACGTCACCTTGTTATTTGGTCATTTTTAAACACTTACCAAACCAGTCTACAAAAGTCAATTTTGGATGAATTTAACGGCTAGTGTTTTTCTTACTTCTTATTCATTATTTTATTTTATTTTTCAAGGTAGAAATTGCACATTTCTCATTATTCCTAGTAACTTAAAGTGATTCAGTTTTATAAATATGTTCAAGTACATGTGGTGGATAGCATGAAGGACATGCCATCTTTAGATGTTATCAGCACATCCACAGCTAACCGCTTAAAGGTTTACATATCTTACTGATCTGAAATGAATTTTTTTTACAAAGATAACCAGCCTTCCTTAAACTAAACACTCCCTCCTCTCCACCCCCTCACCATCCATCCTCATGCCCTTCCTCTTCCTCTCCCTTTTCAAACTTCTCCTACTCTGTTATCTCATAAAGTATTTATTATATATTCCATTGTCAAGCATTACAGACAGACCTCAAAGTGCAATTAACCTCATTATGGATTCCAGTAAAACATGACTCAGATGCAAAAAAGTACAGTTGTGTACACTTACCATAAATGTAGATGTTCGAGTGTATTCACTGTTGCAGTCATTGCACTTGGGTTATCCTGCTGGCAGGATACCCTCAGTCGGCCGGAATTCCAAAGTCTAGGTCCGGCGTCGGTTGCTGTCGCCTCTTTCCTGACATCAGTGCGCCAGGGGTATAAAAGATGCAGCCGATGCCATTTTCTTCAGTTTTTCTTGCCCCAGATGTCAGGTGCCCCCAAAAGGGTAGGCTAAAAAATATGCCAATAAAACATGCATGCACCAAAATATGTTATAACTTAATCTACAAGCAAATACACCACATAGGTTGTATAGAGTAGAGAAGTGCAGATAAGTTCCAGCAGAGATATGGGGATAGTGGGTGGGTAACCTGGACTGTAACAGTGAATACACTCGAACATCTACATTTATGGTAAGTGCACACAACTGTACTATGTTCTTTGTGTTTCACCGTTGCAGTCATTACACTTGGGTTGAATCCCAAAGCTATGGTTGGGAGGCTGGAGCTAATATAGCATTAGGAGCGACTATGAGGCCCTGCAGGACTGCAGTGGCAAAGCCTGCCCTGGATTTACAGTAGAGTGGTAAATGATAGTGTTTTGTAAGGGTGTGCACTGAACTCCAGATAGCAGCGTCTAAAAAGTCCTTGGTTGGTACTCCCCTGAGGAAGGCTGCTGAAGTGGCTGCTGCTCTGGTTGAATGGGGCCTAATGCCCTTAGGCACTGGCTTGCCATGTTGTGAATAGCAGAAATGGGCCTATCCACTTTGAAATAGTCTGCTTTGAGATAGCCTTTCCTTGTGATCCTGTAGCATATGCCACTAGTAGTTGCTCTGTCTTTCTGAAAGCTTTGGTTCTGTTCAAGTAGAAGCGTAGCTGTCTGTGTATGTCCAAAGAGTGCAGAATTCTCTCCCCTTTATTCTGTGGGTTTGGATAAAAAGTAGGCAGATGAATAGCTTGGTTAAGAGCCACACTGGACACTACCTTAGGCATAAATGTCTGGTTTGTCCTCAGAGAAACCCTGTCTAGATAAAAATGATAAAAGTTCCACAGCCATGACTGCCTGTAGCTCTGAGACTCGTCTTGTAGAGGTTATTGCTAGGAGCAGAGCTGTTTTCCAAGATAAAAATTTTATATCAGCTGTAGCGGCTGGCTCAAAAGGAGGCAGGGTGAGTTTTTCCAAGACATAATTGAGGTCCCATGCAGGTATTGGTTATCTCCGTGGAGGCCTTACGTTTTTGGCTCCTCTGAGGTACTGCCTTAATAAAGGATGAGAAAAGATTGGTGGCTCTGTATTGTAATGAGCCGAAATTGCAGAGGCATGAATTTTAATTGATGAAAAGGATAGGCCTTTGTCCAGCATCTCAGTTAAATATTGCAAAATCTGAGGAATATTTGGTATAGCTGTGTCAATTCCTTGTGCCTGGTTCCAAGCACAGAATCTGTTCCATTTTCCAATGTATGATTTTCTGGTACTAGGCCTTCTGGCCTCCAAAATGACATCCATCACAGCTTTAGTGAGAGGCGCATTTTGTATGACTACATTATCTGCCATGCTGCCAGATTTAAGGTCTTTAGCTGGCTGTGCAGGATCTGATTGTTTTGCTGGGATAGTATATGAGGTATTTGAGGCAAGGGCCAAGCCAGGCATTGAGACAAGTTCCTTAGGATTGGATACCAGTACTGGCGAGGCCAGTCTGGGGCAATCAGTATCATCTTTGGCTTCTCTTGTCTGACCTTTAGGAGTACCCTGGGAAGGAGAGGCAGTGGAGGAAAGGCATATAATGCTAAGCTTTTCCAGCTGAAAGATAGGGCATCCACTTTCCATGCTTGTCTGTGATAAGTCCTTGTGCAAAATCCTTTTAGTTGGTATTTGTGAGGAGAGGCAAATAGATCTATCTCCGGGCATCCCCATTTCCTTGTTATCATGCTGAAGACTTGTGGATCCAATTTCCACTCGTGGGAATCCATGAGGTTCCTGCTTATTTCGTCTGCCAGAGTATTTATCTTTCCTGGCAGGAATTGTGCCTGCAGATGTACTTGGTAAGTCAATGCTGTGTCCCACAAAGTCATGGCTAGTCTGCACAGGGGGTAAGAATGAGTGCCTCCCTGCTTGTTTATATACCACATGACCGTGGTGTTGTCTGTCTTTATCAGTAGTTGTCCCAGATGAAGTAGGTCCTTGAAGGCTGTCAGGGCATTCTGAACAGCCAGCATCTCTTTTTGATTGATATGTAGATGCATTTGGTTTGTGGACCATGTGTCTTGAAAACACCTTCCTGCCATGTGGGCCCCCCAGGCGTAATCTGATGCATCCGTTGTTAATGTCTGCCTGGCTGGGGGTAAAGTGAATGGCTGTCCCTTGTTCTGGTGACAAGCCTTCGCCCACCATCGAAACTCCTGTTGCAGGCAGGGAATGAGGGTAATTATTGTTTCCAGGCTGTGGCAAGGTTGAGTCCAAACACTTTTTAGGTACCATTGAAGTTTTTTCATATGCAGTCTCGCATATGGAATAAGTAGAATGCAGGATGTCATGAAGCCCAAAGCCTGCAGAATATTTCTTGCAGATAACTGGGCCTTTGTTGCCAACAGGTTGAAATAGGTAGTCAGTTGTCTTTGTTTGTCTGGTGTGAGATAAGCCATCTGGGCAGTTGCATTTAAGCATGCACCCAGGAATATTATCTCTTGAGAGGGTACTAGTTTTGATTTCTTTTCATTGACTGTGTACCCTAGGCCTGTTAGAAATCTCTTTACAAACGCCAGATGCTGTAATAGAATGTCCTTGTTCTCTGCTTGAATGAGGCAGTCGTCCAAGTAAGGATATATTTGTATTCCTCTTTGTCTGCAGAAAGCAATTACTGGTGCCAGGCACTTTGTGAAGACCCTGGGTGCAGTAGATAAGCCAAAGGGCAGTGCAGAAAATTGGTAGTGCATTGAGCCAGCTTTGAATCTGAGGTATCTTCTGCATGTTTGTCTGACTGGGACATGCAGGTATGCCTCTTTTAGGTCTAAAGTGACGAGCCAAGCCTTCTTGCCCAACATGGGCAGAAGTTGCTGTAGAGTCAACATTTTAAATTTTGGAATATCCAGAAATGTGTTTAGAATAGATAGGTCCAGTATTGGTCTCCAGGTCTTGTCCTTTCTTTGTACCAAGAACAGTCTTGAATAAAATCCTTGTCCCTGCTCTTGCTCTGGTACTTGCTGAATGGCCCTCATGTCCATGAGGGATGAGACTTGCTTTTGTGCCTCTGCCCATTGATTTTTTGGCAGGTCTGGCCAACCGTTTGTCCTTGGTAGGGTATGGAAGTGAAACTTGTAACCTTGTGACACTATGTCTAGGACCCATTTGTCCTGGGTTATTATGTGCCAATTTTGAGAAAAAAGTGCTAGTTTTCCCCCTAAAGGTGCTGCCAAAAGATAAGTGCTTGGTGCAGGCAAGGGGAAGTCATTGGGACTGTTTCCTGTATGGCTGTGATTTGTCTTCTCCACTTTTGGAGGTAGAAACACCCCATTGTTTAGGCCTGTACGAACCTTGGGGCTGGGATCTGCCTCTTGGGCATCTGTATCTGCGCCTTTGTGGTCTGTCTGACACTGAAAAGGACCAATTCTTTGTAGGCCAGTGTCTGCTAAATAGTACAGTTTTGTACCTACCATAAATGTAGATGTTCGAGTGCTAATACAGCTGCAGTAATCACATATGGGTTTTCTGCCGTCAGGCGGTCCCTCGGTCGGCCGAATTCCAAAGTCTTGGTCCGGCGTCGGTTGTCGTCGCTTTCTCTTCTGACGTCAGTGAGGCCAGAGTATATAAGACACAGCCGACGCCATGTTCTTCAGTCTTTCTTGCCCCAGATGTCAGGTGCCCCCAAAAGGAAGGCAATACATAAATTATGCTTATAAGAATATACAAGCAATGCAAAATAATCCAAAATCAGTAGTTGCAAGCAAATAAACCATAGAAGGATAACCCAGTGAGGTTGTATGAAGAGGTAGTTAGGCCCCAAGCCTTAACCAAGTGGGGAAGGAGGGAGGGAAACCTGTACTGCAGCTGCATTAGCACTCGAACATCTACATTTATGGTAGGTACAAAACTGTACTATGTTCATCGTGCATACAGCTGCAGTAATCACATATGGGTAGAGTCCCAAAGCTACGCACAGGGTGGTAGGTACTAAGAGGAACTGGGTTGAGCCAGAATGCCCTGCAAAACAGCAGTGGCAAAGCCTGCTCTTGTTCTGGAATATAAAGGCAGGTGGTAGTGTTTTGTGAAGGTATGTACAGAACTCCAAGTGGCTGCCTCCAAAATAACTTTGGTAGGGACCCCTCTGAGGAAGGCTGTAGAGGTAGCTGTGGCCCTGGTGGAGTGTGATCTGATACCTGTAGGAACAGATTTCCCATGATAGGAATAACAAAACTGTATGCAGTGGCCTATCCACTTTGAAATAGTCTGCTTGGAAACTGGCTTCCCTTGAGCCCCTACAGCATAGGATACAAAGAGTTGTTCTGATTTCCTGAAGGACTTTGTTCTGTCCAAATAGTAACGTAGCTGCCTATGGATGTCTAAAGAATGTAGCAGCCTTTCCCCTTTGTTTTGAGGATTGGGATAAAAGGTAGGAAGGTGTATGGCTTGATTTAAAGCTACCCTGGATACCACTTTAGGCATAAAAGATGGGTTGGTACGAAGGGAAACCCTGTCCTGATGAAAAATGAGAAAGGGCTGCACCGCCATGAGAGCCTGTAGCTCCGACACTCTACGAGCTGAAGTGATAGCCAGAAGGAAGGCAGTTTTCCAGGACATATATTGCAAATCTGTTGAGGCAGCTGGTTCAAAAGGAGGCAATGTTAATTTTTCTAGTATGTAATTAAGATCCCAAGCTGGTATTGGTTGTTTCCTTGGTGGTCTTATATTCTTAGCCCCTCTGAGGAACTGTTGTAAGAGTGGGTGAGAAAATAAAGGAGGATCCGTGTTGAATTCTGCAGAAATGGCTGAGGCATGGATTTTTATGGAAGAAAATGAAAGTCCACTGTTCAGTAGCTCAGCTAGATACTGTAATACCTGAGGCAAGTTCAGTTTACTAGGGTCCTGGCCTTTTTTCTCATTCCATGAGCAAAACCGCTTCCATTTTATGGAGTAAGCTTTTCTAGTAGATGGCCTTCTGGCCTCCAAAATGACATCCTGCACCTCCTTGGAGAGCAGGGTCTGTTGTGGTGTTAAGGAATTTTCCATGCTGCGAGATTGAGTGTTTTCAGCTGACTGTGAAGAGTTTTGTAGCTGTGCTGAGTCAGCAGAAGAGGCATTAGAGGCAGGGACCAGGGAGGAGTATGTGTTAGGCTCCTCAGCAGTGGGTACCAGTGTAGCCTTGGCCAATCTGGAGCAATCAGTATTATCTTCGGTCTGTCTGCTCTTGCTTTCAAAAGTACCTTGGGCAGAAGAGGCAGAGGTGGGAATGCGTAAACTGTCCATGCTGTCCAACTGAATGAAAGGGCGTCCACTCTCCAGGCCTTTGGATGGAAGGTCCTCGAACAAAACTTTTCCAATTGATGATTCCTGTGGGAGGCAAAAAGATCTATGTCTGGCCTCCCCCACATTTGGGTTATTTCTGTAAACACCTGAGGATGTAACTTCCATTTGTGTGGATCTGTCATATTTCTGCTTAATTTGTCTGCCAATGTGTTTTCCAATCCTGGCAGGTACTGTGCTTGAAGTTCGATTTGCCATTCAAGAGCCAAGTTCCAAAGAGTCATGGCTAGTCTGCACAAGGGGTATGAATGTGTTCCTCCTTGTTTGTTTATGTACCACATTACTGTGGTGTTGTCTATTCTTATCAGTAATTGTCCTGGATGCAGGAAGTCCTTGAAAGCTGTAATTGCATTTATTACTGCTAGCATTTCTTTTTGATTGATGTGAAAGTGCTTTTCCTTTTGGGACCATTTGCCCTGGATGCACCTGTCCGTCATGTGAGCCCCCCAGGTGTAATCTGAGGCGTCTGTTGTGATAACTTGCTTTGCTTGAGGCTTGCAGAATGGGAGGCCTGTGTTTGCTTGACATGCTTGGGCCCACCATTGAAATTCGTTTTGCAAACATGGAATTATTGGTATTATTGTTTCCAAACTGTGACTGTGTTGAGACCATAGGTTTTTTAGGTACCATTGAAGTTTCCTCATATGCAGCTTTGCAAATGGGATTAAAAGAATGCAAGATGCCATGAATCCCAGAGCCTGCAGGACTTTCCTTGCAGTAAGCCTGGTACTTTTTGCTAGTATTTTGAAGTACTGAGATAGTTGCCCCTGTTTTTCTGGCATAAGATAGGCCATCTGGGTGTTTGTGTCCAAGTTGGCACCCAGGAAAGTTATTTTCTGAGATGGTGTTAGCCTTGATTTCTCTTTGTTGATTGTGTATCCCAGAGAATGCAGTAACCGTGTCACATATGCCAGATGTTCCAGAAGTATGTGTTTGCTGTCCGCTTGGATCAGGCAGTCATCCAAATAAGGGTAAATTTGTATCCCTTGAAGTCTGCAGTAGGCAATCACTGATGCCAGGCACTTTGTGAATACTCTGGGCAGTAGATAAGCCAAAGGGCAATGCAGAGAATTGATAGTGGATTGAACCTGCAAGAAATCTGAGGTATCTTCTGCAGCTTTGTCTGATTGGGACATGCAGGTATGCCTCCTTGAGGTCCAATGTTACCAGCCAAAACTCCTTGCCCAGCATGGGAAGAAGTTGCTGTAATGTGAGCATCTTGAATTTTGATGCAGTAGAAATGTGTTTAGGATGGATAAGTCCAAAATGGGTCTCCAGTCGGTTCCTTTCCTTGGTACCAGAAAAAGTCTTGAATAAAAACCTTGACCTTGTTCGTGAGCAGGTACCTCTTGAATAGCTCTCATGCTTATGAGCTTTGAAATTTGTAGTTGTGCCTCTGCCCTTTGATTCTGTGGCAGGTTTGGCATGCCTCTCATTTTTGGAAGAGTGTGAAAATGAAATTTGTAGCCTCTGTTTATAATGTCCAGGATCCATTTGTCTGTTGTGACAATATGCCAATTGCCTGCAAATAATGCTAGCTTCCCTCCCAAAGGTGCTGCCAGCAGAGACGTGCTTGGCATGGAAATGAGGGAGTCATTGGGTTTGCTTCCTGTATTGTTGTGCACTGTCCTCACCACCTCTTGGTGGTGGAGTTTGCCATTGTCGTCCTCTATATGATCCTTGTGATTGCCCTCTGCCCCTTGTGCGTCTGTATCTACCTCTTTGGGGCTTGTCAGTGGCTGGAAAAGGACCAGTTTTTTGAAGGCCAATTTCTGCTAAAACGTGGTGGTTGGACCTGTAAAAAGGCTTTGACAGTTTGCATCGATTTGGCTTTTTCTTCCATTTTCCATAGTATCTCCTCAGCATTAGTACCAAACAGCACATCCTTTTGTAAAGGAGCATCTAGAAGTTTAGCTTTCACATGATCAGGCATGTTTTGTTCTCTAAGCCAGGCATGTCTGCGAATGACTGATCCTGTAGCAGCCGCTCTACTTGAAGCCTCTAGGGCATCATAATCACATTGTAAAGTGTGTTTACCCACTTGCTCTGCACTATGCATTATATCCTGTAACTCCTTTAAATCTGGTTGTTCAGGTTGAGACATTTTATTCCTTAACTGTGATAACAGAAACTGTTGATATTTAAGCATATGAAACTGACAATTTAAGGCCCTCATGGCTAGGGTGGCCGAGGTATATACCTTTTTTCCCCACCTTTCTAAAGATCTTGACTCCCTTTCTGCAGGAAGTGGATTCTTGGCAGTGGAGGCCTTCAATCCTTTGGGGCCTTGTGAAATGGTTTCAGGGTCTGCATTATGGCTTTTGAAAAGAAATTGGTGAGAGTTGGGTACTCTGTAATACCTATCAGGCTTGACTGGTGCAGGAGGCAGAGAATCCGGGTTAAGGCAAGCCTCTGAATAAACATCATCAAGTATGTCCAAAACAGGGGGTGTCGCCAAAGGTCTGTGTTGAGGTAACAAAAGAAATTCCCTAAGTCTTTTCTTGGAATCTGAAAAGTCTTGGCCTTCCCAATGGAAGTGTTCCCTCAAGGTGTGTAAGGTTTCCCCAAAGGAAAAATCCTCAGGAGGGGATACAGAAGGGATGGACTGCTCTGCATCCAAATCCTCAAAAGGGGAGTAAGAGTGTTCCTCTGCATCAGAATGTTCTGATAAAATGGATCCCTGATCAGAAGAAGGAGAATCTTCCTCCACTCTGGGTCTCTTGTCTGGAGGGGGTTGAGAACCTCTGATAAGAGTGATTAAATCCTCAACCATTTTAAGCATCTGTTTCTTAGGCATGGGACCTGGAGATGGGCCCTGTGCAACAGGCCTCTTGGGATGCCTGGCTGCTTTGGATTTAGTAAAGGCCTTAATAGAAAAAGAAGATGAAGGTCTAAAGACACCATGGGTGGAGGTGGACCTGTCCACATTAGTAGGCTCAACATTAGCAAAGGCTTTGGTGGTTGTAGTCTGGGAAAGGGCCGAGGTCCCAGTGGTCTCGGGTACAGAGGACACCGCCAAAGGAGTGTCGTCGGTAGTCAGGGACTGCAAAGGTGTCTCGCTGAGAACCGGACCACGTGTAGCCTGTTTTGGCGTGGTGTCGGCGGGGACCACGGGCCTCGCGTGTTGGTCCTTTTCCTTGCGTTTTTTGGACAAAAAGGTAGTCGGAGTGTCCGACGACATTTTATAATCAAAGGCTTTACCAAAATAGTGTTGGGCGAACTCCGCCCGACGCTTAATAGTGCGTTTATTGAAGGTAGCGCAAAAGCGACAGCCCGAGACGTCGTGGTCTGGGCCTAAACAAGGTATGCAGAGGGAATGGAAATCCTTATGCGGTATTTGCTTCCCACAAGAAATACAATTATTAACTTTTTCTGACATCGGTCTGAGGCAAGAAAAGTTTCAACGGGTACTTAGCTTTAATGAAGACTTCGGTTTCCAAAATTTTCGTAATTCAGGAGCTGGCCGACCGGCACTTGCGAACTGCTTCTGCTTCGGGCACCACGCGGCAAAAAAGACTGGAGAACATGGTGTCGGCTGTGTCTTATATACTCTGGCCTCACTGACGTCAGAAGAGAAAGCGACGACAACCGACGCCGGACCAAGACTTTGGAATTCGGCCAACCGAGGGACCGCCTGACGGCAGAAAACCCATATGTGATTACTGCAGCTGTATGCACGATGAACATCTAGGAGGTTGTACCTGTAAGAAATCCTTGACTGATTGCAAAGATTTAGCTTTGTCCTCCATTTTCTTTAACACCTCTTCTGCTTTAACACCAACCAAAGTATAAAGCTGTAAAGGAGCATCTAATAATTTTGCTTTGACACGATCAGGCAGATTTTGCTCCTTTAACCAAGCATGCCTCCCGATGACAGAACCCATAACAGCGGCCCTGCAGGAGGCCTCCAAAGAATCAAAACCACATTGCAAAGTATGCTTTCCCACTTGTTCAGCTGCATGCAATAAATTCTGCATTTCTTTGTTTTCTGCACATTCAGAATTTATCAACATTTTCTGTTTAAGCAGTGACATAATATACTGCTAGTATTTAAGCATATGAAACTGACAATTTAAAGCCCTTATAGCCAAGGTAGCAGAAGTGTAAATCTTTTTTCCCCATCTGTCCAATGCCCTAGAATCCCTGTCTGAGGGGGTAGGGTTTGGATGCCTTGACCCCTTTGGGACCCTGAGAGATAATTTCTGGGTCAGCAGCAGGGTTTTTGAAAAGCAATTTATGAGAGTCAGGAACCCTGTAGTACCTGTCTGGCTTAACAGGAGCTAGAGGTAAGGAGTCAGGGGTCAGACTGGACTCTGAAAATACATAATCTACAATGTCTAACACAGGGGGAATAGCTAGGGGCCTGTGTTGTGGTAGTAAAAGGAAGTCTCTGAGCCTTTTCTTAGATTCTGAAAAATCTTGGCTCTCCCAGTGGAAATGCTCCCTCATAGTATGCAAGGTTTCCCCAAAAGAGTAATCCTCAGGAGGAGAGGCTGAAGGGATAGATTCTTCAGCATCAGAATCCTCATAGGGAGAAAGAGTATTCCTGATCAGAAGAGGAATCAGAAGAAATGGAAACCTGATCTGAAGATTCATATTCTGTCTCTTGCCGAGGCCTTTTATCAGGAGAGGGATGGGAACCCCTGATCAAAGTAATTAAGTCTTCGGCCATTTTGAGCATCTGTTTTTTGGGCATGGAGGCCTGTCCATGAGGCTGTTGTACTTGTTTCTTTGTCTTTAAAGGTGCTTTAGTCTTTGCCTTTGAAGCTGAAGTCATTTTAATGTATAATTGAGTAGGTCTGAAAACATCCTCAGAAGCCGATGTCTGCTCGGCGGCTCCAGACCCATCTGAGGGAATAGTCTCAGAAGGTCCAATACCTTGAGCTTCCAGAGGCCTAGTCGACTCCACGTGGGAGTCGGTAGTGGCCTGCGGGTCTAAAGTAGCGGGCATCAGGGGCTGCGAAGGCGCCTCACTGAGAACCGGCGAACGGCTTAGAAGAAGCCTCGTAGTCGGTTTTGGACCTCGGATGCCTGTCCTTTTCTTTTTCCTTGCGTTTCTTGTGAATTCTGGCAGTTGGATGGCTATCCGACAACATCGTATAATTAAATCTTCTGCCAAAGTAATGTAATGCAAAATCGTACCGACGCTTAATAGTGCGTTGGTTAAATCTAGCACAAAACCGACAACTAGCAACGTCGTGGTCAGGGCCTAGGCAAGGAATACAGTAAGAATGAAAGTCCCTATGAGGTATTTGCTTCCCACAAGAAATACAGTTATAAACTTTTTCTGACATCGGTCTGGAGCAAGAAAAAAAGTTTCCCCAATGGGGTACTTAGCTTTTAATGAAGACTTCGGATCTGAAATTCGAACACAAAAATCTCAGGAGTCGGCCGACCAGCACTTGCGAACTGCTTATGTTTTGGGCACCGCGCGGCAAGAAAGACTGAAGAAAATGGCATCGGCTGCATCTTTTATACCCCTGGCGCACTAACGTCAAGGAAGAGGCGACAGCAACTGATGCTGGACCTAGACTTTGGAATTCAGGCCGACTGAGGGTAGCCTGCCAGTAGGATAATCCAAGTGTAATGACTGCAACAGTGAAACACGAAGAACATCTGACAGTTTACCTTAACTGGGTATTGTAGGTGATCCATTTTATTCCCTACTCAGTGATGAGATACTACAATTCGTAATGAGGTTACACCATTTTTGAATACCCCACTTAATGCTTGATGAAGGGTAATAATTTTTTGGACTTTCTAATTAGAGAACCTTGTTGTCAGGCAGCCCACATAAGAGCTGTGGTACTCTCTACAGGCACTTCCTGGATTCATCCATAAAGTTTTTTTATTTTTAATTTTACTTAACATTTGTTTACTGGGAAAGACCAAATTGGACTAAGCCAATTTTCAGTGGAGGTCCGGGGAGAAATGCTCCAGAAGGATGTCTTTGTAATGTGGAAGGAAACCAGAGCACCCATAGGAAACCAGCACGAACGCAGGGAGGAGATGCAGACTCCACACAGAAAGTACTCCAGCTGAGAATTAAATCAGAAAACCTCTTGCTGTGAGGTGACAATGTTAACTGCTTTATCACTGTACCGTCCAGTGCACTGACATATCAAAGAGTGGATATCTACCCTGCCTTGACAGGAAACAGTACTGAGCTACTAAAGTTGGGCAAGACATTGGGCCTTCTTGTATCTGAAGTCTAACTGTAAGCTATACAAAGCGCATCTAAAGTTATTAAATACTTAAAAAGAATTTAAACTCTGTATTAGACTCATGTAACATACATTTGTCAGCCTGCGTATGCAGATGCAGTACAAGCAGACTAATTTACAAAAAATAGAGTCTGCTCTCAGCCAGATTAGGAAACTGAATAAAGCAAATAGAAGACAGCGTTGTAGCTTACATTTAAGAGAGTGCCTGGTCTGGCTAACAAAAGCAGATATCAGAAAGTGAGGGTGGGTTTGAGAAGTTTAATATGAAAAACTAGAATCCGTTATGAGTTAAGGTTAACAAAACTAAGCATCTCTTATTTATTAATTTAATGACATTTGTTTACCAGGAAAGTCCACTGGGCCAAGAAGAGCCCATTTTCAGTGGAGGCCCGGGGAAAAAGCACCAATACAAAACAACATTATAACATAAAATACAGATTTACAAAGTATTACAATATAAACAGTCAAAAAGCAAAGAAACAAACCAGAGTATCCATACATATTTACAAAGTATAATGACATAATCCACAAAAAAACAGAAGAAATCAAAAATACACCAAAGTCAGGTAGACAAATGGTACAAAATGTGTGCCTCTAGTCAATAAATTGTAGGAAATACAGAAATAAGAGCAGAATGAATACAGATTTTCAGTGGCAATTTGGAGGAGTGACAGGGCGATTAAGGTTAGTAGCAGGAGGGAATCCGGTTAATACAATTACAGCAATAGTGCAAAAGATAGAATGATTAGAGAGGTTAGATAGTGTAGGCACAGTACAGGGTAGTTAGGTTGATTGTAAAGCACAGAAACAAAGCTGAGACTGATTTTTTACCACCAAAGCCTTACTTAAGCAATTTGAGGAGTTGCAGAAAGAATATTTACATAGTCTAGAATCAGTATCACTGTAAATAAGCTTAAGATAAATGATTCCCAAATTCTTCCTGATTTATTTATGGATCAGTTCACGCAGCAGTCAAACAAAACTCTTAGTTACTTATGTAGGCTATGGTTCAGTTACTGTTGATTCTGACAGTTGCCCAAGAACATCTAGTGAAGCCTTGAGGGAAGCCTTCTATTCAATCAAAGTTAATTCTGTTGCTGGTCAAGATGGCTTAAACCGTTTCTTTCTGTCCACCATTTCTTATTTTACAGCACTTGTTTCAAGAGTCTCATGTAATTCCCACTTCAAGAGACCACTAAAATTATTGACAACCATAGAGCTATCAGCCTAAATTGTGTTCTAAGTAAATATTTTCAAAGAGTCCAGTGTAACTTGATGTCAAATGACTTGAAATCATGTTGACATCTACCAACATGGTTTTACTAAAGGCTGGTCACGTTCAACAAGTTTTTTAAACTTTTATCATTATTTACAGGAAACAATGGTTCAGATTTTTCCTGTAGATATTATCTACCTGGGATATGGCAAAGGCCTTCAATTCAGTGCCACATACTGAGATAGTCAAGGGACTACTAAAACGACAGAGAGTAAAGCTATATATATCATCATCTTCTTTCGGCTGTTCCCGTTAGGGGTCGCCACAGCAGATCACTTGTTTCCATTTCTTCCTGTCCTCTGCATCTTGCTCTGTCACACCAACCACCTGCATGTCCTCTCTCACCACATCCATAAACCTTATCTTAGGCCTTCCTCTTTTCCTGTTACCTGGTAGCTTCATCCTTAGCATCTTTTTCCCAATATACTCAGCATCCCTCCTCAGCACATGTCCAAACCAACGTAATCGTGCCTCTCTGGCTTTGTCTCCAAACCTTCCAACCTGGGCTGACCCTCTAATATACTTATTCCTAATCATGTCCACCCTCGTCACACCCAGTGCAAATCTTAACATCTTTAATTCTGCCACATCCAGCTCAAACTCCTGCCTTTTTGTCAGTGCCACTGTCTCCAACCCATATAACATAGCTGGACTCACTACCCTCTTGTAGACCTTCCCTTTCACTCTTACAGGTAATCGTCTGTCACAAATCACTCCTGACACTCTTCTCCACCCACTCCATCCTGCCTGTACTCTCTTCTTCACCTCTCTTCCACACTCACCGTTACACGGAACTATTGATCCCAAGTATTTAAACTCATTCACCTTGCCACCTCTACTCCTTGCATCCTCACCATTCCTCTAACCTCCCTCTCATTCACACACATATATTCTGTCTTAGTCCTGCTGACCTTCATTCCTCTTCTCTCTAGAGCATATCTCCATCTCTCCAGGGTTTCCTCCACCTGTTCCCTACTCTCACTACAGATCACAATGTCATCTGCAAACATCATAAGCTATAAATATATATATATATATATATATATATATATATATTCTCACACACACAAACACACACACATATATATATATATATATATATATATATATAGATATCTATACACACATATATATATATATATATATATATATATATATATATATATGGTTTACTATCAAAAGGTCGATTGCCACTCCATCGAACGTCGGATGGTCGACATCGGAAGGTCGGATATATCGAATGTCGAAGTCGAAATATCAATCTCGGAACGGTATTACCATGGGTTGAGGTAGGAGTACGTAGTTGTCGTACCTACGAACTTCTCCCCTACCTCGACCCATGGTGGAACCCATTTCGAGATTGGTTTCGATAAAACGGTTCGGCCTTCCGGTGTCAACCATCCGACGTTCGATGGAGTGGCAATCGACCATTTGATAGTAAACCTATATATATATATATATATATATATATATATATATATATATATATATATACTTTGATCCAGCTAATTTAGTTTTCATTGAAACCTAAATTCACAAACCCACACGAAAGTGCATTTTTTTCAAAAATGCACTTTCGTTTAAAAAAAAATAAAACCTAAACCAAAAAAAAAACACACACTAAACAACTATGTGGGGGGAGGCAAGACCCCCTGCATCCCCCACACCACCCTACTTTAATATTCTCACTCCAAGATCACACTACAGTGGGGAAAAGGGAATATTCCCTTTTCCCCACTGTACCACAATCTCAGCAATAGTTTGTTTAGTTGTACATCAACACTAAACGTTGATGTACAACTAAAGTAACATGCAAACTGCATGTTTTTATTTTGTTTCTGCTTTTTTTTTAATTCTGTTCTTACATGAAAGTGCATTTTCGAAAAAGTGTACTTTCAGGCAAGTCAGTTTGCGAATTTACGTTTTGATGAAACGTAAATTTGCTAGATCAAATGGGATCCATATATATATATATATATATATATATATATACCATAAAGTGGATAATGAACTTGGCATATCAGTGATCATTAAGGGTTAAAATAACTAAAACTGCTTCCAGTGTTAAAGCAGTGTTACTGGGTGTGCCACAGGGCTCAATTACAGGGCCTTTACTTTTTTCCTATCCGTATGGAAGACTTTCCTGTTTACTGATATCAGGACCACTAAGTTTGCTGATGACACAAAGGTGGGAACAATTGTAACAAAACTTTAACTGGCCAGGTAGGCCTGCAGGAGAAACTTAACAGCCTTTACTTTTCAGCATTGTTGGATAACATGGCATTTCATATACAAATTATTCTAAAACGTTGTATATTATTTTGTATAATGCAGGTTTTCTCTTTTGGGGTTATTGGAGTAGTTACTACAAACTGTAACTCCAATGCTATCTGCAGTGTCACTGAACTTTTGCTTTTAGTCTGGTTGAAATTACTGGTAGATTTCTACCCTTATACAACAAAATCACTGCCACTAACTAGATTAGAGAACTGACTTTGGGGTGCCTATTAGAATTTTGCATTACTCTAATTATTAGAAGGCTGGCTACAGATACAGATGCCGGTCATTAACCCTGAGTTTGTTTCCTTTAATGACATTTGTTTTCACTCACATGTTAAAAGATAAGGTTACCTACTTGGCTAAAGAGGATAGAAGTTTTAGTAATTTGCCTACAAGAAAGATGCTCTTTTTCAATAAATGCATTAAGTTGAAGACATCTGGCTTTACCTTAGTCACAGCATTTTTACAAGCCTCAGGAAGATGTAAAGGTACAGTGACTGTAATCAGATATCATGCCCTTATTATAGAAATGGTAGTGAATGTAATCAGATGTCATGCCCTAAGACCAGAAATGGTAGTGATTGTAATCAGATTTAATACCCTAATATCAGAAAGGGTAGTAATTGTAAATCAGGTATCATGCCCTTATACTAGAAATTATAGCGACTGTAATCAGACATCGTGCCCTTACTCCAGAAATGGTAGTGAGTTATCAAGGCATCTCAAGGTTATCAGATATCACTGCAGGAGCTACTCTGACAAACTTTTTCTTTAGGCATTACTGCAGAACATAGCATTTAATACAACAAAATCAAAAATCATTCATTTTGGGTCAAATAATCCTGATACCCCTATGCTCTAAACAAAGCCCTCATGGCTGAAACCCACTCTAAGTCTGAAGCCAACATGTCATCAGTTATTAGAGGCTGGAACTAAGTCATAAGACATATTTTATGTACACTACTGAGTAGCAGGTACATATACCCCTGTTTAAAGATGTCATCACAACTACTGCACCATTAGACCTGTTATATCATCAGACCTACTTAGAGTCCTGTTCCACAGCTACCAGCTACTCCTCTACTCAGATTAACAAACTGGAAAGACTTCACAAATCCTTTTGCCAAACAGACTTTACAAGTTAGGTCCCTGAATTGTAAGTGCAGGTCTGATTGGTTACATATTTTTCTAATTACTATGGATTTGTTAAGGGAACATTTTAATATGGAAATGCAAACAAGATATAACTATGGCAGCTACTATGGGTATCACATTTTCAAATCATTCTCAGAGTACTAAAAACAACCGGGAGCATGTTGCTCTCCCAAATACCAAAATTCAACTTGGGTGGAAAGCTTCTCATAACACAGCTGGCAGTTCACAGAATATGCACAACCTAGACCAGTGGATGGGGAAAAGGAAATTTACAGCAGGCCTGTCACCCATGTCCCTTACAGAGAGAGGTACCTTATGAATGTCCGTCACTCAGTGTCCTAATTGGATACAGAAGATTATTATTCTTTAGGGAAAACCTGGTTAGGCTTAGAAAGGCCCCCCTGGGTCATCCGCCTAGTAACAATCGATGAATCTATGCAGTCCCTAACTGTAAGGAAGGCAGATAGATTGGGGTCCTTTAAAGCCAGTGTTGACATATGATTTGGTAATAGGGTCAGTAATCCTTTACTAGCTGGGTAAAAACTCCTGGGTTTGATTTACAAATCACTTAATGATGAACACTGAACACACCCTTACGTATCAAATTATCTGATAATGTTTATACAGGTAAGAAGTGTCAAGAGTTAGGAATTTAAAACTTCTAATAAGACTCTGCTTTCACTTCTTCCTGTTTTCTTTTCTCGTTTCATACTTTTTTTCCATTTAGTCCTTTCTCCCTTCCCTCCCTCCTCACCATTTATACACTTGATTCGTAAAGATGCTGGCTGGTTCAGAAACTCCTAGGTATATGCAGCAGCTGGAATGTCCACAGAGGTTCCTCACAAAAAGAATACAGGGCATGAACACAATGTTCAGTACAGACCACCTCAAAGCCCTATCTCTGTCCTCTGTTTTCTATAGACTGCAGAGAGGCGATCTATGCTGGTCATACAAGTCCTGCTCTGATGGACCTACTGCATATCTGCAGAATGGCAGCATCCCAACTATGAGATGTAAGGAACTAAACTTTGCTTACGACACAAATAGGACATGTTGGAGGGGCAGGCATGTATCCCAGATAACTCCCATTCTCTGGAATAGACTTCTCATCCATATGAAGCAGAGACCTTCCCTAATACTATTCAGTTGTAACCTGGAACAATGGATGAGAAATCAGAAATTCACCCCAGGTCTGGCACTTATGTCTCTGATGGACAGAGTCAACCATTAAATCATATCTTAGCTAATATATACCCTTTAGAATAACCACTAAGGCACAATAACTTGGATATATTTGGGTTGCTTGGCTAGCTTATAAATACCATAGTGGACATCAGCCTAGTATACACCTATGAACTTATAAGAAGAGGAATATGACATTCCCTGGTATCCCCGTTTCCTCCTTTTGTTATAAATATGATGATGAGTTCACACCTTGACAAAGTCTCCTCCTTATGAACAGAACTGGAGTTTTGATTAGAAAGGAAATAACAACGGATTCCCAAATAGAAGTGACTTACTATAATATTTATACACACACTCACACACAGACACACACACACACACACACACACACACACACACACACACACACACACACACACAGACATCATAATATGATACTACAACACACACATACATATATAAATAAATATATATATATATATATATATATATATATATATATATATATTTATTGGTGAACCTAAAATGAGCTAAACAGCATAAGACTGAAAGTAAAAAAGGGCAACAGTAAAAGGATCTAAACTGAAAAATATCTAGACACAAAATACTGACAAAATTAAAGCTATAGTAGGGTTCATCCCATTTCCCCACTGATGTGCACCCTTGGAGTTGGTATAATTAGCAGGGGTGTGGGGGGGCGCAATCTCCCACAAGGGTGGGTGAAGGGGGACCTGCCCCCTGAAAAACATTGGAAAATGTGACATAAAACCACAGTTTATCAATGTTTTAACAGGGGGTCAAGCCCTCTTGCATGCCCTATACCCTCTAATTATACATACCAACTCCAAGGTCACACAACAGGAGGGAAAGGGCATAAACACTTCCCATGTTTAACTTCAACTTTGCAAAATATTTTTTGTTTAGACATTTTTCAGTTTAGATCCTTTTACTGTTGACCATTTTACTGTCAATCTTATGCTGTTTACATCGTATTAGGTAATTATTTTATATATAAAATATATATATATATATATATATATATATATATATATATATATATATATATACAGTATGTATGGTTACTTTCAAAATGTTGTAACCACATATTTGAATGTATACATCACTGAAACGTTTTCATGAAATCCGTACTGCCGAAATTTCAGAAAGCAAAAAAAATATAACCGAACGCCGACATTTCCGATCACTCCACACCCAAAAACAAGTGCTTACATGGGTGAAAAAGGGGGTGGGATTTTGTGGTTCAGAATATCGGTGTTCAAGGTTTTGAGAAGTCACAGTTCGGAGTTCGCTGAAGTGGTTTCAACAATGTGACAGTCACCATTTTGAAGGTAAACCAATATATATATATTTATATTTATATATACATATATATATATATATATATATATATAGTTAGGTACAGATAGATAGATATACACTTAATATCTTTAATGGCACTTCACAGTTAACTTTGCATATAAGTTTGAGTAATGCAGGTTTTCTGTTTTTGTTATTGGAGTGGTTATTATAAACTGTAACTCCAGGGCTATTTCCAGTGTCTCTGAACTTTTGCTTCTAGACTGGTTGAAATCACTGGTATATTTCCATCCTTATACACCTATCAAATCAGTAAAACCACTGCCAACAACTAGATTACAAAACTGACTGAGGTGCCTATTAGAATGCCACATTACACTAATTATTAGAAGGCTGGCTAAAGACACAGATGCAGGTCATGACACCTGAATTTGTTTCCTTTAATGACATTTGTTTTCACTCACATGTTAAAAGATAAGGTTACTTATGTGTCTAAAGAGGATAGAAGCTTCAGTAATTTGCATACAAGAAAGATGTTCTTTTTCAATAACTGTATTAACTTAAATATATCTGGCTTTACCTTAGTGAAGACATTATTACAAGTCTCAGGAAGATACAGAGGGGTGGCAATTGTAATCAGATATCATGCCCTAATACCAGAAATGGTAGTGATTGTAATCATATTTAATGCCCTAATATCAAAAATGGTAGTGATTGTAATCAGATATCATGCCCTAATTCCAGAAATAGTAGTGCTCGTAATCATATTTAATGCCCTAACATCAAAAATGGTAATGACTGTAATCAAATATCATGACCTAATTCCGGAAATGGTAGTAAATGTAATAAGATATCATGCCCCAATACCAGAAATGATGACCAAGAAAATATCATCCCCTAATACCAGAAATGGCAGTGACTGTAATCAGATATCATGCTCCAAAACCAGAAATTCCAGAAATGGAAGTAAATGTAATAAGATATTATGACCTAATACCAGAAATGATAATGACTTTAAGCAGATAAATTGCCCTAATACCAGAAATGATAGTGATTGTAATCAGATATGCCCACTACCAGAAATGGTAGTGACTGTAATCAGATATCATGACCCAATACCAGGAGTAGTACTTTCCTAAGTGGATAAATCAGGGTAGTTCTATCTTGCTGCATTCAGATAGAGTACTCAGAAGATCACATTTGTTAATATTCATCAAAATAAGAAAAGCTGCTCTAGCAGTGACTATAAATATATTTGCTGTGTTTCCCTCTCTGACCATACATGCCCCCTCCATTTGAAACCCATTTGATTACTTACTCCTACCATTATAGACAATTCTTCTTCTAGCCACCAAGGCATTCTTGTGAACAGTGAATGAGTCCAAAGAGACATTTACTTCCTGCTAATGTAGTGAGGGCTCTTCTATTAAAGGACTTTGATAAAATCAAAATAGTCCAACAAAATCAAGGGGTGAAATTTGAGAAATCTAGCACTTAACCAGAGTAACTGATACCAAGTGTGTGGTAAAATGACTGATCACCACTCAAAATTCTGAGTGGTCACAAGTCATAAACTGCTGTCTTCTCTCGGCAAGCTGTATGCGTATAGCATCTCCCAGTAGACAAATGAATGATGGATATTTTGGCAAAGTTGCTGATATACTGGGAGTGACACATACATTAATGTGCACTGAATGCATATATAACTGCAAGGAATGTTTTCTATAGCTGCTCTGTGTAGCTACAGTAAATTTCCACAGATGATGTTATGTGTTTGATTGAATGCAAGAAATATTCTTGCATGGCCATACAGTAAGGTTGCTCAGTGGCAATGCTGCCAGCCAGATCACAAAAATGCCATGTTGCTGGGTGCACTCTAAGACAAGATGTCCTTGCATGGTGGTCTCTCATTAGTTAATTAACAAAAACCCTTTTTATTACCCTCTTTCAGAATCTAAAGTTGTGAATCAACATTAACTTTTGGAAAAGCCCTCTACAAGATCCAGTGTCAACATTCTAAACATTCTGAATCTCGACCATGGCACTTTCCAGCAAACTAAATACAGGAATAAAATAAATGTCAAATGAACTTTGCATCTGAGATGTATGCACAGGAATCTAAAACAAAACCTGCAATCTCTGTGGAAATCACACGGTTGATTGCTACATGTGAAAAGCTACTTTGAAAAGCTGATGATAAAATTACAGCAACTCAGCAGATAACACTAAGGTTTGTATGTAGTCAGACTAATAAAACAAGAAAAAGGCAATCAATTCTGCTTTAAATGCCTTCCTACTGAAGAGGGCTGCATTCCATAGCGACATCAGTTTAATGGAGTGCTCCCAGTAATTGTTGCAGAGGGTCACTGGTATAACAGATTACTGACAACTGCAGAGATCTGATATCACAACACAGTCTGCATTCCATAGCGACATCAGTTTAATGGAGTGCTCCCAGTAATTGTTGCAGGGGTTCACTGGTATAACAGATTACTGACAACTGCAGAGATCTGATATCACAACACAGTCTGCATTCCATAGCGACATCAGTTTAATGGAGTGCTCCCAGTAATTGTTGCAGAGGGTCACTGGTATAACAGATTACTGGCAACTGCAGAGATCTGATATCACAACACAGTCTGCATTCCATAGCGACATCAGTTTAATGGAGTGCTCCCAGTAATTGTTGCAGAGGGTCACTGGTATAACAGATTACTGACAACTGCAGAGATCTGATATCACAACACAGTCTGCATTCCATAGCGACATCAGTTTAATGGAGTGCTCCCAGTAATTGTTGCAGGGGTTCACTGGTATAACAGATTACTGGCAACTGCAGAGATCTGATATCACAACACAGTCTGCATTCCATAGCGACATCAGTTTAATGGAGTGCTCCCAGTAATTGTTGCAGGGGTTCACTGGTATAACAGATTACTGGCAACTGCAGAGATCTGATATCACAACACAGTCTGCATTCCTTCTTCCCTGACACCGCATTTTGCAGTTGTTAATAACATTTCAAGTCTTTAACACCAAATAAAATGCAAATAAATATTTAAAACATTGGTGAAATAAATCGGCAACAATATTACATTTCTGAATCTTTATCACTTAGTCTTGTCTAGGGTGTTTTAGTCATAGACAGCAATCAAAATAAACAAATATACATTTCAATATTGGCAAAAATTATCACAAATATTTCTGCAATTTAAATTAGAAATGTGTAAATGTATTGTACATCTCTAATAATAATTCATAGTAATACAGTGAAAATGAAAGCCATCATTTTGCACAGAATACATCGTCATAATACCCAGACCATCTCAGAGCTGTGGCCTTAACCTCACACAGGATCCAAAGCTTTTCATATATTTAGTGATCGGAAAATAATGCTCTGGAAGCAACACTAAAGGTAGTGCAGCCTTGGTCTGACTAGTAAGTTGGTCTGACTAGTAAGTTGGTCTGACTAGTTAGCTACAGGATTGATTCCATCCCAGAGATTTGTGCTGTGGACATCAATAGTCATGTATGCAATATGACATGATTCAAGGCTCCTCTTAAGGTTCTAGGATGTTTTCTAACTACAAGAGATATTCTGATATTTGGTGACCGAAAGCTGAAATAGTTATCTGAGAAAATATAATCATGTGAAATGTAAATATGCATTTTGCTCATAATGGTTGCTACAGCTATTAATTGTTACTGTACAGTGTTTACTATACAGTGTTACATTCTCTTCTGCTTTGATATGTACAGCATACCACCTCTCTGTTCTCTTTTTCTATTCTTTTTTATTGATTATTTCAGCTTGGCAGTACCTGCAAATGGACAGCCGTGATCAGTGTACCACCCTGGTAAACAAATATAAAGTAAAAAAATAAAATAAATATAAAGATAATGTAGGCTTGTAACATGATGAAGTTTGTAAAAAGAACCTTTAGACTGTGAAATACTTAATGGAATGTAATTTGAAGCAGCCCTATGGCACAAAGAGTGATCAAACTCTAGCTGTAACCCTGTATGACTTGTGCCTGACTAGCAGCAAGGGTGCTGGGTGATTTAGAGTCCGCGCAGGATAGGATAGGACTGAAAGGACAGCTCACTCATCCCGGGGAAGGGAGGCAGCCGAGGCTTGCAAAAATGCAAACATTCTAGTAAGCTCCATGCTGCAGGCCGTATTCCACTTGGATGGGATGTTGGACATATGTGGAAATGCACATGTACCTCCTGAAGGCAGCAACTGAGGAGTTTGAAGGCTGCCACAGGGAAGGAGATCGGGCACTCCCTGAGCAGCTTAGTGCTGCACCAATATCCTCAATCGTTTCACTGGCTCCAGACATGGGGTTGAGGTGAATTGGGGGTAGGGGCTAAGGCAGGTCCTGTAAACTCATTGAATGATGAGAGGAGCTGATGGTCAGCTGTGAGGAGGGAAAAACTGGACTATAGTTTAAATTCTATAGAGTGCAAAAATGTGAAGCATATCTCAGCATAGAATTATTGTTCCTTCTAAGTTCTGCTGGATATTTTTAATTCAGACAGATATGCACACTGCAAACTGTGGGGAAATGTCATTCATTTCACAAATTTTAATAATCATTATAAGTATAATTTACAGACCAGCTGAACTATTCCTCGCCATTAGATAAATCTGTCACCTATTTACCGGCTTTGTTTGCAGAGTGATGGCCAATACAGA
>NC_056743.1:327852983-327860483 GCF_019279795.1 Protopterus annectens
TAGCTCTGTACATTATCAAGTAGGATCCTAGCTTGCCTGAAAGAGCTTCATTGAGATATTATCCAAAGGCAGTGGTGTTTCCATATTCATAAAGGATGTGCACACCTCCAGACTAGTAGCCCAACATAATGCATCAGACATACTTCAGGTGCAGCTAACATTGGATAAGACAACGATTCAGGTCATAGCCTGTTATAGGTCCCCAACCTTGTCCCAAGATGCACAATCCACGTTCCTAAACACCCTGGAGAATATTAGAGTCCAACCTAAGACTCTCATACTGGGAGATTTCATCTACCCCTCCATTAACTGGGAAAACTACTCATGTACCAATACACTTCCCCAACATTTTCTGGAATTCATTAATTCCAAGGCCCTGGACCAGCTCGTTCTTACCCCCACTAGAAGTAGCAACATTACTAACATGGGTGACCGTTGCTCTACACCAATAGTCAACTCCTCCCTGGTTAGATCTGACCACAAACTAATCACCTTGGAAATCCCCCCCCCCCCCGCAAAGGTAACCAGCATGAAAAACTTCTCCAAAGCTAGCTTTAAGCTCATAAAAACAGAGGTGGCTAACTTCACAGCACCCATGCAAATGGAGAATAGTTGCATGACCACCGAATCATATACCAATGCACTGTATGAATATGTACACAAATGCATGGATCTCGCCATACCCAATAGAATCAAGACACTCTCCTCCAAAAAAGGAAGCCAATCTGGTGGCCCCCTGCCATAAACAAACTCTACAACAGAAGGAAGAAACTGATGCAGAATAAGGTAAAGTTTCAAGACTGGAAAAACTCCCTTAGCCTCAACAAAAAGTTGAGATTTCTCATCAAATCCTCTAAAGCTAGCTATGAAAACAGAATTGCAGCAGATAGTAAAGAAAACCACAAGGCCTTCTATAGTTATGTAAAGAATCTCCACGGCAATACCCATATTTCCTCTGAGCTACTGCACAATGGTACCTCTTATACCGAGCCAACAGATATTGCCAATATACTGGCAGACAGATTCAGTGCCAACTTTACCCCTCTTTGGGGGAAAGGACCAATCACAATACCAGTAGTTTGCCATGCACCCAGTATTACTGCTGCACAGGTTAAAACAGCACTGTCCAAGACCAAGAATACAGCTTCTATGGAACCTGACAATATGCCTGGCTGTGTTCTACATGAACTACAGAGTGAACTGGCACCTCACCTGTGTGCCCTGTTCATTCACAGTCTTGCCTCAGGCTTTGTCCCTACCAAATGGCGCACTGCTATAGTCATCCCTCTCCACAAAGGAGGAGCAACTAGAGACCCTGGGAACTATTGCCCCATTAGCCTGACAAGTGTGATATGCAAAGCTATGGAATCTTGATCTGGCCAAGGCCTTAGATACCATTCCCACTCAGAAATCATAGAAAAACTCACTAAACTAGGCATCAACCCCTATATCACTAGGTGGGTTGCAAACTGGCTCACAGACAGAACCCACAGTGTGAAAGTAGCTGACTCCAAGTCAGACTGCTGACCAGTCAGGAGTGGAGTCCCACAGGGATCGGTCCTGGGTCCTCTCCTGTTTGGTATCTACTTCTCTGAAGTCCAAGAAAACACAAGGGAACTCTGGCTGACAAAGTTCACATACAATTGCAAGTTGGGAGCCATTATTAACTCCCCAAGTGATGTTGACATCCTATAGAAAGGCCTCACTGAGACCAACAACTGGTGTCAGAACCATGGCCTTAAGCTCAATGACAAAAAAATGTGTCGTCATCCCCTTTGGGAAAAACCCAGTTCCCATGAATTACCACATCGATGGTAGTCCACTGAACACAGAAGGCACTATAAGACATCTGGGTACACAGTTTGACATCAACCTCTCTTTTGACCACCACATTGCCACTGTGGTCCGAAAGTTCTTCTATGTGGCACATCTCATTACTAAGGGTTTTGCATCCAGGAAGAAAGAGGTCATTGTCTCTTTCTACTCTTTCTTCATTAGGCCAAACAGAGTACAATGCCCCATTTGGCATGTACCTCACTAGATACCTGCAACAACTGGAGAGGCCGGAAAAGTACCTCACAAAGAGGATCCTAGGCCTTAAACACTTGTCCTATATGGACAGACTCAAAAAACTCCAACTATTCTCTGTCTCATATCGCCTACTTAGAAGCGATCTCTGCTTGACTTACAAAGCCATGTCTGACCCAGCTCTGTTAAAAATGCTTCATCTAAAGAAATCCCAATCCCTCCACACCACACGCTCCACAGACCTCAACCTCATTACCACAATCAACAGAACATGCTGGAGGGACAGGTTTATATCTCAGAAACTGCCCATGCTATGGAATAGACCTCCCATACATGTCAAACAGAGCACCTCACTGGCCCTCTTCAAGAGAAATCTTGATGAGTGGATGGGAAATAGAAAATTCACCCTGGGGATCAGTCCAGTGGCTCTACTCGACAGAGGCACTGGGAACTAAGGTTAGGTGGCACGAAGCCAGTGTAATCTTATGGGCTAGGCTTGTAAAGGCTCCAGGGCCATTAGCCTAGTACATACCTATGAACCTATGAATAACGCACCTCCTATTCCCTGACTCTGCAGGGATCCCCCCAACACACACACACACACACACACACACACACACACACACACACACACTCATACACTCACACACACACACACACACACACACACACACATACACACACACACACACACACACACGTGCGCGCACGCATACACATGCACACGAGCGCACACACACACACACACATACACACACACGCATACGCACACACATGCGCACACATGCACACACACCACAACCACTTTTTGAAATAGTGACTATTAGTTGTTCATCCTACTGTACAAAAAAGTCTGGCTTGCCACAAACAGGTAAGATCCACTGAAAGAAATATATTTGCTCAAATTTACTAAGACAGCAGGACCGCTTCTTTGCTTGAGGTGTACCTGTTACTTGTTACATCTTCCAAATGTTATTACAGGCATGTGAGAAGCTTGCAGGGCACAAATGTAGAAAGAAGTGATGGCATTTCATTCATATAAAAATGAAGATTTTTGTATGATTATTGCCTAAAATTGTAGTTCAGCTGCTGAAAACAACTCTTTGGAAGTTTGGCTTACATAAGCTTAAATGCAATTACTTCAAAATTGCAAATGTCAGCAATTTGTCATGGTTTCTGACTCAACATGCAGGATTGCCTGCTAATTTATTATCTGCATTAAAAAGTAAGGTGAATGAGTGCCGTCAGGCTATAATAAATCTGATGTGTAACCCTTCCAGTACAGTGATTAGAATCAGTTCAATGTCTTCTTAACTCAACATGAATGTAGAAATTAAAACAAGAACTTCCTTAGGAGAAATTAAAAGATACAAGGGCAAGAACAAATTTCAAACTTTTGGGCGGAAAAATATATATGACAAGTACTCATGAACGTACAAAATGAAGATGCTAAAAAAATGGAGGACTAGCTTAAATGTGTTATATGTTGAGAATTTTTAATTGTTCTGCAGATGGTGTCTATCAAAGTCAGAAATATCATACTTGGAATGAATACAAGGAGTACATCTGACAACAGTTTTAATGAAAAAAAATGAAATTAAAGGAGATTGTTCTGTTCATACCTCTCAACCGATTAGCACAAGAAATCTGGACAAAGCCTAAACTAATGAGGGGACAAAGACCCAAAAATATGGACAATTTTTAAAAATTGCTCTTACAAACTTAGAAAGTTGATAGAATAACAGGTTTTGCATTAGCATTAATTTTCTGAAGGGTATGAAGTCTGAAACTCAAATGTCTGTCATTTTCTAACTTCAATTTCTAATGATTTGCCACTAATTTGCCAGAGAACCACAATTTTATGAAAATTAGACCAAAAACATGAGGCAAAAATCTGGACATTCTGCGAAAATATTTCCAGTTGAGAGGTATGGAGAATATGTTTTAGCATGCATGAAGGCTATGAAGTCTGAAACTAAAATGTGTCATTATTTAGTGACTTCAATCCTCAGTGATTTGCCAGAAAAACAGACATTTAATGAGGAACAGACCCAAAATATGAGTCAAAAATCTGGACAGTTGAGAGGGATGAGGTCTGTTCTTATTGGTCTGACTTCAACCAATAGTGATTTGCTAAAAGTACACAACTGAACTTTATGACTTGTAAAAATTACTTAATGAATCACACTGATTATCTTTATGTATGCCTTACAACCAAGACATTTTTTTGTCAGTGGCACCATGTTGTTGATAACAAATTATGTGACAGTGTAGTTCAGGAAGGCATTTAATAGAGCACAGTAACATGTCAGGGTCTATGAAACAACCCATATCATAGAAACTCATCAGCTGCAGCAGTGAAGAGCAGTACATCTTAAGAGGCAAACAAATAACTGGATGGAGTGTTCTACCATCTCTACATACAGCAATGCATAGTGTGCTAAAGGTAAGTGCATAGCGTGCTAAAGGTAAGTAGGGCAACTAGAATGACATGCTTGGATTACATGCTGGAGATGAGGCAATGCAGACACTGCATACATGCCAAAGAAGAGCAACCAGTTGTGGACTTACAAGCATTCTGCTATGGAGAAGGCATACTATGGTGCTGAAAACAGAATGTTTCAGAACATCATGAATCCTGCAACTGTGGGGAATAAACTCCAATCTGAAAATGCAAATGGACTATAGAACTCTTTATACATTTAAAGAGTTTTCACAGGTGGCAAGCTATACCCTCTTACACTGCAGGAATTATACCCTCACACCTTCAACAACTATACAGACTACAAGGAAACATCTCAAGGTTCTACAGCCTCAGGCTTAATATACATATTCTCACATTCACAACTGTAGTCTTGTATTTCTAGGAATCACAGTAACACTCCTTGGAATTACAACAGGGATCTGCTTCAACAACAGCAGTAAAATACAGGCCATTCTGGCAGAAACACAAAACATAAAACAACCTCTTGGACTGTACATTACAGTACACTTGTTTAATGGCAGGACTAGGAAATAAATCCATTATAACAGACAACTATCATAGGATCGACCACCGAGTTCACATTTATGGTCTCCCATTCTCTACATACCCCATTTAAGGAGATGGTTTTGTTTTCTTTCCTTCAGTGTGTGAATGTGGCTTCTGTATTGTAGTGTTACATGGAAACTGTGCAGCCAGTAACTATGGGGAACAGCTGATTTTTACATAATTCCAGCTTCTTCTCGTTTCTCTATGGCTCTGCAGTTGTAAGTATCAAGGGATGTGGGGTCATATTCTCCCATATGCGAGTTTGAGAGATTATATGTTGTTCATTGATTTGAGTTTCATTAAAATTGGAACTTTTTTTAGTTGAGTTCCTATTGCAATGGAGAAAAGGAGCTGCATTTCTTCTGAAACTGTGGACAACCAACACCTGCACACAGCTGAGTATTAGCAGAATAGAGAGATAATAGCAGCTAACAAAAGATTAACATTTAAGGAAAACAAACACGGAGCCTTGCTGGCTTGATGGCAGTTTTCTTACAGTAAGGAAGAGAGCGGCAGCTTCTATTCATTGCATAACTAGTAAAGAAAAACAAGATGGCAGGCAGTTTTGACATGTTGGGTAACTGGCATTGGACACAAAGATGACAGTTCTTATGCACTGAGTAAATGGATGATGAAGGAACGGATGGTGATCCACATAACACACATGCACTGAGGAACTATAAGAGGAAGGACAGATACTGGCTGCAGAAGAAAGGAAGAACACACTTTTAACATGCTGAGAACCTGGTAACAGAAGAACAGATGCTAGTTATTTTATGCAGTAAGAAACAAAGGCTACAGTACTTTTAACACACTGTGTAACCAGCATGTGAATGATAGATGGATTCACTTTTCAAACACAGTAAGACGAAGAGGAGGGAGAGAGATGGATGTATCTTGTTCATTAGGGAAGGAGAAATGGAAATCAATTTTATACCAAATGGCAGATGGCAGTTATTTTCATAGACATTAAGTAACTGAGTACCTGTAAGGGGAACACAGATGGCAGCAGTTAAGTGTGCACACCTGTGGGCACACACACACACCACGAGCACACAGGCAGAGTAACTGAGTAGAGGGGAGCCCATGGCAGTTTTCACATAATGAACTAGTACAGAATGGGCAGATGTCAGGTTTTCTACATCAAATAACTGGTAATGGAAAGACAAACAGCATACCTCTCAACTGTCCAGATTTTCACAGAATGTCCAGATTTTTATCATATATTTTTGGTCCGTTCCTCATAAAAGTTGTGGTTTTCTGGCAAATCACTGAGGATTGAAGTTGTTAAATCATGACATAAATTTTTGATTTCAGACTTCATATCCTTCAGAAGATGGATGCTAACACAAATCCTGTTATTCCAGCAACTTTTTAAGCTTATAACAGCAATATTTAAAATCAGTCCCTGTTTTTTGCCCCCCCATCCATTATTTTAAGTTATGTACAGTTTTTGTTCTAAGATCTTGAGAGATTTGACATAGTAGCTACTTTTTATGCAAACTAAGAAAGTAACCCGAAGAAAATAAATGGCAGTCAGTGTTTACATCTACTAATGAAATGACACAAAGAGGTCAGATGGCACTTAGTGGTTACACACATTGAAGAAATGAAAGGAAGGGGGAAGATGGCAGAATTTACACACACTGAAGAAGTCACGGGAAGAGGACAGATGGCAGTTAGCATTTACACACACTGAAGAAGTTACGGGAAGAGGACAGATGGCAGTTAGCATTTACACACACTGAAGAAGTGACAGGAAGAGGACGGATGGGAGTTGCTTTTCACAAACTGAGTAACTGGGAGGGAAAGGACAAAGTCTATTTTTACATTCATGGAGCACTTGTAAGGGAAGAAAAAATGGCAAGTATTTTTTTAACAGATTAAGTAGGGAGATGAGAGACATCAGTCACTCTTTATATAACTGTTATAACTGACATAGAAAGGACAGTTTGTATTAATTTTTTCACACAAACTGCATAATGTGAAGCAAGAGGCATGTGACAGTCATTTTACCCAGGCTACGTAACTGAAAGTGGAAGGACAAACAGCTGTTTTTACACACTGTGTATCTGGTAGAGGTAGGAAACATGGTATTTATGTTTCATACATTGATTGACCAATATGGCCATCCATACACGAATTACTAGTAGGTGAAGGATTGCCTGCTATCAGTTTTTATGTACTGAGTAAATGGTAAGGAAAGACAGAGGGCAGTAATTTTTTATACAGAGCATAATGACACTGAAAGGACAGATGTCAGCTGACTTTCATCTATCCTGGGGAAAAGACAAATGGCAGTCACTTTTCACATACACAACATCTGGCCGAGAGAGAACAAAGGAATCCTCTGAGAAACCGGTTTGAATACTTGGAAGATGAAGGACAAAGGGCAATCAGTGTTTACACAGACTAATGCACAGAAGAAGGACAGGCAGCAG
>NC_056743.1:327877983-327900483 GCF_019279795.1 Protopterus annectens
AACAAACAGGGGGGTACAAGATCCTACCGTCTTTGCTGGCTGGCACTTCTGGTATGGGATATGGCTATCCAGTATCGTGTGACTCTTCAGGCAGTTTACATTCCTTCAGATCGGAACCTTGTGGCAGACAATCTGAGCAGGTCCTTCACTCAATCCCACGAATGGATGCTTCACAGGGATGTGTTTCTGGACATTGTTCACCAGTGGGGTACTCCTCAAGTAGAGCCTTCCCAACAAACAACTTCCTCTGTTTTGTGCCAGAGTCCCAGGTCCTCTGGTCTGTAAGGTGGACACCCTCTCATTTTCTTGGAAGGGGATGTTTTATGCATTCCCTCCCTTTCTTCTCATTCCGAGTCTCCTGTTCAAGATTCAATGGGATGCTCCCAAAATCTTGTTGGTGACTCCCTTTTGACCACGACAGTACTGGTTTGCTCTACTTCTGCATCTCACCAGGGGCAATCATCATATACTTCACAGGGTGATCTCTTCACACAAGACAAGGGGTCTCTCTTCCATCCCCACCTGTCCATGCTTCAACTGAGACTTTGGGTGATAGGGTTTTGATTCCTCATAGACATTTTTTTTCTAAGGACGTGCTGCAGGTCCTACAGGAAGTCAGGAAACCTACTACTAGGAAATCCTAATTGTCTAAATGGAAGAGGTTTTCTATTTGGTGTCTTTCTCGTGACCTGGACCCACTTTCTGTGGATGTTCCTTTGGTTCTTTCTTATTTGTGTGAGTTGCTCAGTGCTGGTTTGGCCTGTTCTGTTAAGGCCCACTTATCAGCTCTTTCTGCTTGTCTGCCTTTAACTCCCCCATTAGCTTCTAGATTTGAGGCTAAGCAGTTTCTTAAAGGCATCCTTAATATTAAACCTCCCAGGAAGCCTGTTCCTCCTCCCTGGGATCTTAATTTTGTTCTAGAAAAATCATCTCAGGCTCCTTTTGAGCCTGCTGTTTCTGCTTCCTTACAACACTGTTCTTGGAAGACAGTTCTTTTGTTAGCTCTTACTTCTGCCAGATGGGTGTCTGAGTTGTAAGCCCTTACAGCTTGTCCACCTTTTTTGATATTTCATGAGGACAGGGTCTCCTTGTGTACTAACCCTTCTTTTATGCCCACGGTAGTCGATGAGTTGTCACTTAATCAGTCTATTAATTTGCCTACCTTTTTTCCCTCTCCGCAATCTGACAGTGAGAGGGTGCTACATACTTTGGATGTACACAGACAGCTCAGATTTTATTTGAATAAAACAAAAGCTATCAGGAAGTCTGACCAGTTATTTGTTTCCTTTCATCCCAGGTCTTTAGGTTTGGCTGTTTCCAACCAAACTATTTCCACTTCGATTTCAAAGTCTATTTCCTTTTGTTACACTTTTCATGGTGACAGCCTTCCTTCTTCTGTAAAGGCTCATTCCACTAGAGCTGTGGCTTCTTCTGGTACTTTTTTCAAAGGCTTAGATGCTAATTATATTCTTGATGCTGCTACCTGAACTTCTGTGCATACCTTTACCAAACATCACCAGTTGAATGGTATCTCCAGAGCCAGAGCTGATTTTGCTGCTGCCAAATCCTGACTCACTCCTGCAAAGATGTGCAGTTTCCTTCCTTGCATATAATAATACTTTTCTGAATATTTACACCCATTTATTCCCTTAGGCATGTGCATATGCATACATTTCAGTATTGCTGTATTTACTTTAACCAGAAAAATCCAGGAAGTCTTTGGGAATCCATTTTATAGACATGACCTAAGCAAACATTTCTAGAAGCAGTACATACTTTATTACTGGGGAATACATACTTCATTACTATGGAATAATGTCCATTTGTTAACAAGGTAGGCCCACGGGACACGCTCCCTTTTCATGGACAACCTGGAAGCCATGCCTGGTTAGTGACTTGGTCAAGGTCACACAGAAGGCGAATGAATACCAAGAGAAACGGAAGCTGTACAACAGGAGCTATAGCTCACTGCCTTAACCCCCTGCACAAATAACACATCTGCAACTAAAAAGGCCAGTGCTGCTCTTTGCTGTAACTACTCAAAAACTATACAATTATCTTATGAAACTGCAAATGTATTAAGGGTCTTTCCCTACAACTCAGACTCCAAAGTTCATTACAACACTAAAAGATTGATACATGGTTGACCTTCTCTGTCTCTGATGTACTTTCACATCATGATGTTTTTGCATTTTATGACATATACTTACTACAAAATAAAATAATAATAATTTGCTAACCATACATGTATTGTACTGTAACTTGCACAGAAGCTAAACTAGTTAGCCATGGCAGATTCGGAATTTTTTATATAAATGCATTCCAAAAAATCATTCTAAAAATCTGGGGTGCAACATTTAAGAAATGATACTAAATTATACTCATATGCATCTTTAAGAGCTCTAAAATGTGTGTTTACAGTAGTCATTTAAAAGGAAAATGTCCAGAGAGTGACTATACAACATAATTAAGAGAGAGAGTTGTACCCTTAAAGTTTTGAATTCTGAAAATAATTTTCTTATAGCATGACCAAACATGCCAGCATGATACTGATTCACATAATCATTATGTAATAAGGGGTACAATATCCCAGAATTTCTTGATGCGGAGAGGACATATTCCTTAAGGAAAAGAAATAATCAAATGAAGCAAAAAGACTTTGTTAAACATTTAGCAGAAGAAGAAGAAGCATAGCCAGGAATTGTACCCTTGCTTAATTGCCGACCTTAGAACTATCATACACAGTAGATTTTTTTTCACAGTTAAAAGAAAACAAATGAGGAAAATAAGTTAAAATTCCACATGCTTTGTAAAAAAAAATGTTTGCAAACCTATCCCAAAACTGCTTAATATATATTAACACAGAGATGGAATAGTCTTGGGCATGTTATGGCCCACACTGGTGGTGTAGAGGGATAATGCCCCTAATTACAGCTGAGGTGACCTGAGTTCAGTTAGAGGCTCAGGTACTTGATAGTGCAGGTAAGGAGGATGGACGAGTCCAACCCTGGAGGGTGGGTGCATGCTCACATGTTCCTTCTTGATTGATCCCCAGTGGAGGCCCAGCATGCACAAAGGGTGTTGTTCACGGGACGGGGTTCAGAGCTTGGGATGGTTGAGTCCAACCCACGGGTTAGGTGCATGCTCACATGTATCTTCTTGATTGATCCCCAGTGGAGGTCCAGAATGCACAAAGGGTGTTGTTCATGGGACGGGGTTCAGGGCTGGGGATGGACGAGTCCAAACCTGGAGGGTGGGTGCATGCTCGCATGTACCTTCTTGATTGATCCCCAGTGGAGGCCCAAAGGGTGTTGTTCACGAGATGGGGTTCAGGGCTTTTATTGAGTCACTTGCGTAGGCAAGTATAATATTCCAGCAATTCCTGTTGCATGCCTTCCCTGGGACTGGATGAGCATTATCTGGGTGAGTATTTATTTAGAAAATCACTTCCTAGCAGCAGCAGTTTGATATGACCTCAGAAAGCCTCAATCTCCTTACTGGTCCTGAACATGGGTTGAAGGTAGCCTGGGGGAAGCTAGCTGGGTTCTGTAGACCTGGTGGATTAGCAGAGGCCCTGGCTGTAGCAGGTGCTCAGCTGCAGGGAACCAAAAATGCCACAAAAAAAAAAAAAAAAAAAACAAGTCTTGTGCATGCTACAGATAGGCTGATGGCCAACTAGTGCAGAAACCAACATGAGGCACTAACATGTTGGTGTAAATGGATCTGTACAAAATGAGAACTGTTTGTACTGTGCAGACACCAGTACAGACTTACTCTGGAAAGGGACATGGAGATACAAGTACTGTAAAAGTAGTAAAAAGTGACTGTTATTTGAGTTATTAACTGGTTACATTAAACATAATACCTAGCAGCGGTCTTCCTAGTCAGTCAGCAGAAAATATTTCATGTGCTTGTCTCTTTCAGATGATTGCTACTATAAGTGCTAAAAGATGGATAAAGGGAACTTAGCTTGCCCAAAGTTAATGAAGGTAAAAAGAACTGCCTCACACCTCCAAGCTGGTTCTATTCTATGCAATGTGGCAAAAAAGAATTACAGGCTTAATTTATAAACTGGTTTCTTATTAACTTGGTTTGTTTTATTACTGCCTTACTTTATTCTAACATACACTTCTCAAATGTTTTTTCTTCTTTGCATCTGCTACAATGCATTTATTCCACAGTGGTATTAATTTATTTGTTATTACTTCTGACTTTAGTCATTTAAGTCAAAGATTTTGCTTGGCAAGTATTTTCATTTTCTGCTAATGCTGCTATTTTTGTGATTAAAGCATTTTTTTCTGTTGCGTAGATTAATCTGTGCATTATTCCCTAAAAAGGAATTTTTGCAAACTCCCACACAAAGGTTTCTGAAACATATGTAAACTTTGTCCGATAATCATACTGCAGCATTTTGCATAAAGTGTTTATGTTTGGCTTTAATAAAAAAAAGATTCTTGTGAGATACACAGAAAAGATCTGACACTTTATTGCTGTAATTATCTTATGGTGCCTAGCAGTTTTCTGTATTTAGCATCCTACCAATATCCAATATATCTGTTGGGTAATGCATACATAAAATACACATTAGAGTTCTTGTTTTCTTGATAGCTGCAAAGAAACAAATTATGGTGTCCAAGGTACATCAGTGTAATTCATGTGCTACTACCACAGTATTTCAGATTTTTTTTACGTTTTCCACCCCGTTATAAAACATTTTAGCTTGACAGTGTTCGCTGCATATTCCACTCTTGAAAATATGGTACTTGTTTTGCCTGGGCAGTATCCCCTTTGTCCTTTTAGACTTTTACAGGGTTATATGTAATCCCGAGTCTGAACATGACAGCTTTCACTTTACTCTCCAAACCTAAGGTTCATATATCAGTACTGCTGCGAACCAGATGAATGTTTCCTTTTAATTAGCTGAATCTGTAATCAAGGGTCCCAGAGGGTGCTGAAGGCTTGGGGGCAGTGGTTCAGAGGGACATTTAGCGAGCAAACAGATATCTTTTTAATATTTACTATAATAAAGAAGCTTATACATGCTTTGAGCTATATACAGTGGAGCTTCACTTAGAATAACTTCATAACAAATTTCAGATGACACTGCTGGCATTTTTTAATCTATATATGTCCACCTGACTCTACTATACCCAGAGACAGCCTGTGTGCCACTAACGTGGATGGTTACAGCACAGGGGGGGGAGGAAGGGAGGGATTAATGGGCAGCATTAGTAAAATGCTTTTGTTCCTTTGTATTATTTTGGCACTATACTATTTAAAGGACACAGTAGTGATGAACAATTGTAATTGCTGAATTGCAGCGGCTCTGTGGTTTCAGTCTATTTTTCACCACACTTTTGGCAGAACCATTGTACACTTTATAATGTGGATTTGTAAACACATGAGCAATCCAGCTTGTACAGTAAACTGGTTTCAGTGCATTTCTGTTGTACTCCTGACAGAGTCCACACTTCTAATATGTCTGGCATGTCCTAGCATGCTGGGGCAAGAAATGGTGGTTCCAAGTTTAAATAAAAGTAAACGCACACACACAGTCACGCACACATACAGTCACGCACACATACAGTCACACGCACACACACACAGTGACAGTCACACACACACAGTGACAGTCACACACACACACACACACACATACAGTCACACACACATACAGTCACACGCACACACAGTCACAGTCACACAGACACACACACACACACACACACACACACACACATACAGTCACACACACATACAGTCACACACATACAGTCACAGACACACACACACACACACACACACACACACACACACACACACACACACACACACACACACACACACACACACACACACACACAGGAATCACACACTTTTCTGAGATAATCTGCATTATGAGTTTTCGGCCCTAGTACCATTTCTTGTGTAGAAAGCGATAATGAAACATAACGCCAATTTTCATGTAAACGTATCGGATTACAGAAACAAGTCAAGCTTTGGATTCTCCAAAACTATAGCAACAAAAACAACTAACCATTATCACAGCTCCTGTTTAAAATATTAATACAATGCCTTTGTCACAGCTCCATGTGATGTTATTTATAAAGCAGTGCTGTGAACACAGCAAAACTATCACAGTACTTAGAAAGCCATAAATCTCACACAAATAAATGGTCAACTGTTGAATAATTAATCTTTCAAAGATACTGGAGTCATATGAAATATTGATAATTACTCAACACCAACAAAACCCAGAGAAACATAACACAATGGTGGCAGTCAATGAATGCATAGCAACTTACTCTTCCATATCTAAATACACTCACATTTAATATACCCTAGATGGCCTGCCATATACTTTTTCTTCTCTTTCTTTCTTTGTTGAAAGCAAAAATGAAGCTACTGAACAGAATGTTTATCAAATTATGGAGAATAGCCATGCACAATGAAATGCTTAAAACAAGTCAGGGTAGAATTCAAAGTCAAAAGTGAAAGTGAACGTTCATAGTGTTTGCTAGTGCTGCTGCTTCAGGGTATCACACCTCTTAACTGTCTCTGATTTTGTCTCCTATTTTTGTCCTGCCCATCATATAATTTTTGATTTTTCAAGTAAAGCACTGAGAATTACAGTCAGCAATAACAGACAATATAGTTTCACTTATTTTATTTTTCAGAAAATGGCCACTGACCATTATCTCTCAACTCTCCCAGTTTTGCCTCATATGATTACAGTCATTCAATAATGCCAGACATTAGAGTTCCAAACTTCTTATTGTTCACAAAATACTTTTTAGTGAATTAGATTAATATTTAAAAACTGCCCCCAATTTCAGAAGTTGTTCCTACCCATTACTTTAGGCTTTGACCAGAATTCTTCAGCAAAAATTTAAGCATGCAGGGTATCCTCACACTGACTACAGTAAGATTAAACAATGAAAAAAAATATATTCTGCTGTGGGCAGAGTCTGCTGATCCAGCCGCCAACATTTCTAGCTTATTTCTTACCAAAAAGTAAAGTAAAACAGATATCCTGCCTTTTTGACAGTTTCTATGGAATTCAGCTCATTTGAAAAGTTGCAGTTAGACAGGAGGGTTGGATGAGAGCTGTGTCCCCTCAAAAGTCAGCCTCTCCAACACCTTATCTGGCCAGTGGTAAACCTGATGTTCTCCGCACAACGCTAAAGCAGGTCTGGTGCATGTTATCCTGAAACAGCATGCCAACATTGCAATCTTAAGTATGTGCTTGTGTTTCAAGCAATTGATGGGTCTAAAGGATTTACAATGTAAGTTATCTTTCCAATTTCCCTACTTTTTCCAGTCCTTGCTCCCCATATCTCTTGCCCTGTTTTTAGTGCAGCACCCAATCCCACTCAGCCCATATCATCTTACAGTTTCCAATGACCCTCCTACCTCTTTTTGTTAGCGTATCTATTTAGCCACTAGTAAAGTTTTAGGTTTCTAAAGTTACAGTTATATAGCCACTTCTAGTCTTCTACACTAATTGTGCGGTACAAATTAATAAAAAATAAATAAATATAGCTACTGGTCTCAGTGCTACAAGCTATTGCAGTAGTAGATACCTTCTCTATATTCTTGTATTTTTACACTTTACAACTTTACCTTAGCTGTAAAGGTACATCTTCAAACCGGATCAAAGTGGTGATTGATTCCGTTCAGCATACATTTCTAGCTGGGGCAGCCCCGCTCCATTCGCACTAGCTTCGCTCAAGCTCACTCCACTACCCTACCCCTATTCCCAACCACCCCCTCTTTCATTAGTTATATACCTATCCAAGCCACACCCATACTACCACCCAACCACAAAACTCCTTCCATAAAATCCTCCCTCCCACCTCCACTCACCCCAATACAACATTCCACTATGTCTCTTCTCTTCTCCCTTCTAACCAATACTTTACTAATCTACCTTCTCTACCTCATGCATAACTCCACCTCCCTCCATTCATTCACCATCAATTACCTTCACTCTCCTACTCTCCCTCTGTCCTCCAACAATCACAGTCCCACATACGCTAACATTAGCTCACATCTTTTCAACACACCTACCTCTCTCCTCCTACCTTTCAAACTCTTGCCCAATCATTGTACTAATCCTTCATATATCAGATATGTAAAACTTACCAATAAACTCAGACAACTCCTTCTATTCAATCTAACACAAATTAAACTTCAGGCTGACATCCACCCAAACTTAGGACCACACACCCACCCCACCCCCACCTTGCCTACCTGTTTCCTCTCCTAGGCCTCCACAAACCCCTAGTCACTTTACTACTAACCACCACTCCCTCCACCCACTTCCAAAAGCCAACAACACTGACCTACTCTATCAACTTTAACCTCCGTAGCATTGTAAATAAAATTACAGAATTACATGCAACCCTAAACACCTACTTACCAGATATTGCTGCAATTACAGAAACATGATTAAAGACTCACATTAAAGACAAAGACTTAATTACAACAGGTTACAACATTATAAGATTAGCCAGACCAAACAAAAGGGGCAGTGGTGTCACCATTATGTATAGACACACTCAAACTTGAACAATTTAACTGTACCCCTCCTGACCTACCTAACTCAGAAATCTTAACATGTCTAGTAATAAACCCAAACAATACTATTATCATAACCACATATCTCCCCCCTGGCAATAACCTACCCATTATTGAAAATCTACTGCCTTGTGCATCAACAATTTTTAATCAAGAAACTATCATAACAAGTGATTTCAACCTGGATTGCCACTCCTGCAGCTCCAACAACCCCTCCAATTTCCTAAACCTCTTCAACTTCACCCAAACTATATCATGTTCAACCCAGTTAGACAAACTCCAAAAAGTAGTCTACACTAGACTTGATACTGACTAACAAACCCAACCTAGGTTACCTAGCAGGCTGCCTTCCAGACTCCCTCAGTGACCACTCCCCTACCTTCCTGTACAGAAAATGTATTCAAACACAAACCAACCTAATTTATAAGTTCATCTGAAATAAAAAAAAAAAAATGTCTTCCCCTCCACATTCAACCTACTACTATAGCAAAGTAACTGGTCCCACCTAGAAACTTCCCACTCGATCAGGCTGTACAGTACTTCAACAATACCTTCTTTAAAATACTAAATAAACTAGCACCCACAAGAAAAATAAGAACAAAACGTAAGCACTTACCCTGGCTAACAAAAGACACCAAAACACTTCTGAAATGTACAGACAGGGCTTGGTTAGAGTACCACACCACCAAAGATAGAACAGACCTCACAACATATCAACAGCTTCAAAACCAGACTAAGACACAAATAAAATCAGACAAACAAAGCTACTTCCTATCATGTCAACAAATTTACCAAAACAACCCCAAAAATGTTGGCAAAACATAAATAATCTCCTTAACCCAGGCTATACCCCAACCCCCCACCATCTACCACTAATGTAACAAGCCCAATAGCTACACAATTTAACAACCACTTTATAAACACTATCACATCAATCCTTGATAACCAGACTAATCATCCCCGCACTGTACCCCTCCATCTGCAAATTACCCCAATCCCTTCTCTTTTACCCCAATCCAAACTAGCTACATAAAAACACTTCTTTCCAAACTCAGACCCTACTGTCTAGCAGCAGATCAACTACCCAATGAATTCCTTAAACTTGCCGCACCCTCAGTTGCCTATCCTATATCTATACTAATCAACTGCTTAATGTCAGAAAAATATGTCCCCTATCTGTGGAAAATATCACACATCATTCCCCTACATAAAGGTGGTCCCTCTAAAGAACTAACAAACTACCATCCCACAGCCACCCTCTCCCCTCAAGCCAAAACCTTAGAAAAATGCATTCACTCCCAACTCCTTACCCACCTCCTCAATCACAATCTCCTCTCCCCCACTCAACTTGGTTTTAGGCCAAAACATAGTACCTACACTGTCCTACTGTCCTTTACTAACACCCACCATTCAAGGTCTCATAAATGAAGGCCAGATTGTCTCCTCCATATTCCTGGATATGTCAAAAGCCTTCAAAAGCATTTCCCACCAAATTATACTCAACAAACTCTCAACCTACGGCCTCAATACATCTGCCCTGTCCTTCTTCCATAGTTATCTCTCAAACCATCAGCAAGCCACCAAATGGTAAAACACCCTTTCTCCCCTTCTTCCCATCTCTGTAGGCATACCCCAAGGATCCATACTTCGCCCCCTACTCTTTATAATTATTACTAACAACCTCAGCTCTGCAACTCAACTAGCCTCCATAGTCCAGTACGCCGATGACTCCACACTTATCTTCTCAGCCCCTACCTCCCAGGAGCTGCAAACAAAATTGCAAACATCTTTCCAGGATATAGAAAAATGCCTCACTAAGCATCAACTCATATTGAACCCAAACAAAACCAAGTTAATAGTTGTCAATTCTAACAAATCCAAAGTATGCCAATTCCCACAAACAGTTCTCTCCACAAATGGAACCAAAATACAGCCCACAAACCAAACCAAACTTCTAGGTGTCAAAATTGACGATAACCTAAGGTTTGATAGCCACATCTCCCTCACCATCAAAAAGATGCACTCCAAACGAGACACCCTATATAGAGTCAAACCTTACCTTACTGAAAATGCCAGATTAGCCACTGCCCACTCACAACTACTTTCCACCCTCCTCTATGGATCCCAGGTATTTACCAATATACATAAATCATAACTAAATAAACCAGAATTCTGCTACAACAAAATTCCCAAATTTACTACAGGCCACCCTTACAAATCCCACACTGCTCAGTACTCTCCCAACTCAGTTGGTTAGATCTCCCAAACCTCCTAAACTTAAACCAACTGTCCATAGTCCAGAAAACAGTTCACCAACCTAATGACTGCCCTACTCTTACTAACCTTCTGCAACTCAATATAAATCCTAGATCACTTAGATCCTCAAATAAACTAATGTTAAAGATTACCCAAGCTCACAATGCACAAGGTACCTCACTCTACTCTTATAAAATTGCCAAACTCTGGAACACTCTTCCTCAACCTATAGCCAAAAATCCTAGCTATCATGAGTTCAAACAACTCCTTAAGGAACATCTAGCTAAACACTGGCTCTGCTCCTGCCATACTCCAGGCTAGTCAACCGGCTTCCAAACAACATGCCTCTCATTACTACTCCCTCACTCCCTCCTTAAACTAACTCATACCACACAGCGACTGTTATCTGTACTTGGCTATTTTGCTTCAACAGTATCTTGCATATAGATGCTAAACTGCTTACAACTAATCTGCTTCCATCCTAGGCAATTAAAATGTTCATGCATTACGAACTGGACTGACTCTGTTGGCCTAAATTGCAAATACTGCAGGGTCATACAACTGTTTTTGGAAACTTATTTCTTTTTGGCCTTGATAACTGTATCAAACTTTTTTACTATTATTTTACACTGTTAAACATTTCAAACGTGACTAATTTTTGTTAATATTGTAAATAGTTTAGATTTACTATACTGTATGTACATTACAAACATTATTAGTTTTGTTAAATTTTGTCAGTATTGTTAATTTTTCTCTACTGTATCTCAGGCGCTTTTCTCCCCGGGTGTCTGCTGAAAATGGGCCCCGTGACAATTGGACATTACCCGGTACACAAAAATAAATAAATAAATAAAAATAAATATCTTAGAGAAAAATATCCCTGAAGATCCATGCATCTGCACCTCCTGGTAGTCTCTAATCATACAAAACTCCTGGGAAACTAGTGTCAATCAGAGGTACTTGGGCAACACAGTAATATGACATGGGTTGTCTATCCATGTCCTGTTACTGCATTTGTGATGGGTAGAAGTGAGGTCATACCAATAAATACTATGACTTCTCAATTCCAAGATAAATTTCCCACTGGTCGCAGATGTTGCACGCCACAGGGGCCTTAGTGTACTTATAAACAGCCAATGGGCATGAGCCTATTTCTTTCTGCATGAACAGCTGACGAGCAAAAGCCAATAATTCTATATAAAGTAGGGGGGCTAGCCCACCCCTCACCTTATTGCTCAGGTGACCTTGCCTGTAACATTTACTTCTTATGAAGACTGGTCATAAAAGGTCAGTAATGAAGAGGTAGTAGCATGACTTATAGTCACTTCAATGGTGTTACCAAATAATCTGGAATATTAGCAGTCGTGTAGCATGCATCCCCTTATGGCAACATCCATTCTTAAAGAGATATACACAGCCAGCATTCCCTCACTTGATATTCACCTCAAAATTACTACACCCCACTTCCCTTTGGATATTCACTACTGAAATGTTATCATTCAGAATTTATGGATTTGAATATCTGTATGGATCTCAAGTTCTACTACTGCTAGATAGACCATTTCAAAGCAGTAAGATCTTGCTGAACGTTGATGCAATGCACTGTCGGCCTGTGAAGACTCTCCAACAGCCACTTTGTTTTCTCCCATTATTTTGACGACTGTCTGGTTATCTATGCGGTCAGGAGCATACCACTGTTTTATGCATAGCTACTTTAACAGAATTATTATTTTCTAATTGCTATAGGTGAATACTGTGCTGCATTTCTTCCTTCTGATGTTTTTAGCAGTATAGCAGGCCTCATCTTACATAGTTCGCCATGTCTGTGTCATGCTCATCTTCCAATAATTATATCTACTCTTCCTCTCATAGTCAAGGAAAACAGTTTTTGTTGCAAAATATTTGATTAAAGTCTGTGCAATAACAGCTTAAATAGCAGCATATCATTTAATGACAGATAAGGAGCACTTGACTCACTCAGTTTTCCCATTCTCTTTCCAATTAAAGAAATTCATCCAGAAACTTAAAAAATGAACTTTTACATTGTTGTTGTGTCTTTCGGCTTTTCCCGGTTAGGGGTCGCCACAGTGGAACTCCGGTCCGCTAATGACTGGCAGTAGATTTTTACGTGCTGAGATGCCAGCCCTGACGTACAACCTTCAACGAAGATACGCCCATTCACACATGTCTCTACACAAAAGACGCTCTAACTGAGAATCGAACAGGACGTCTTACTGAGAGGCGACATCGATACCGCAGTTACAGTTCAATATTCAAAGCATTACTAATGTGTCTGCATTATAGCTGGATCATGATCAAATGAGGCCCTAAGCAGAGTAATGGAAAAGTCCCCAAAAGTCATTCCAGTTTTCCATTACTAGTCTGTCTCTCCCAATTAAAATAAACACTGTTCATACCCGTTCAGTGTGCTTTCTATTTTTTCTTTACTTCTACAATGATTATAGAGATTTCAATTTAATTTAAAACATTTATTTCAACCTTTACTGCACAAACACTGACCGCCATTTGTTAAACAAAATGGTCTCACATTGAAAGTATCAGCAACAGTAAACTTTTCCTTTCTTGAAACTCAAATACATCTGGCCAGTGGTGGATTAAGTGTTATCTTTGGTCCCTGGCTGTTTTCAAACCATGGGCCTCCTGAACACATTTTTAGGACCATGAATAAATGTATGTACTCTTTGATTCACCTTCACAATTGTTTTAAATTATATTTCTTGCTTAATACAGCAATATTTGTCAGACTGCATTTTGAATTTGTAGTTTTGAACATTTTTTTCAGTAAGCAGTGAAATAATATGTATGAGCCAATAATGACAGAAGTACCCATTCAGGGCCGGCTTTTGGTCAACTGGTGCCCTAGGCAAAATGGCTCCATAGCACCCTCCCATCACTTGGTGCTCCCATCCTGTTCTGATCTACCTACATCATCCAGATTACTGGAAAAGCGCCCCTGCTAGAGTGGTGCACTAGGCAGATGCCTAGTTGGCCTATGCCTAAGGCCAGCTATGTACCCATTTCAGAGCATTTCAACATAAAAAGCCACTCAAACCACTAGAATTATAAGCCGCCAATATCCAGACTCTGCATTTATGGGTGCTTTATCATCAACTGTGTACACATCACGTGTCTGATTTGTGATAAAAATGGTCATCGTTAAGTATTCTAATTTGCTTTACACAAATGCATGACTAATCACTTTTTAACTTTATCAGCTCAACATGGTCTGCCATTTTTAATCACAGCCATCCCCCAAACCCAGCAATTACAGCCAGATTGGTGAGTATGAACCTCTTGGATGTCTGTGTCAAAATAATAATGACCAAGGACATATATTTCAAATTTGTTTTACTCAAACACACACTAGCCAAAGTATTCCAATTTAATTCACACACACACACACACACACACACACACACACACACACACACACACACACACACACACACACAGTCCTGCAAAAGTCAGATTAAAGACTGTTTAAAAATGATCAGATAAGAGCATATGGTACTTTCATCCAAAAACAGCCTCCCACCACCAATAGTTACAGCCTCTCTGTTGACTGTGTACAGCCCTTATTGTTATGAAGAAATATATTACTATATTACTTTACTGGTAACTTTGGATCCACTACACACAGCTGTATAAAGATTACCAAGATCATACCACAAGATAAAGGAATGTGCAGCACAGTTTAAGTAGAAGCATATTTATGAGAGCATAAGAAATATTAACTACCTTGATAACATATGATAAGCCAATATGCACAACCTCTGCAGAAGGAAAAATTCATCTAAATAATTCCAGATGAATCTATTACTAATGCAGTGGTTGTTGCTGACAAAACAACTTTACATTTCTGTGCTTCATCTACAGAGCAGTGCCTGCTGCACTTGAAGAAAATCCCTACTTTGTGTTAAAAAATAATGTGCTGGTGATACTGCATTAACATTTCCTGAACTAGATCAGCTATGCAATAGAAAATGTCTGGCAAAAAATGACAACAAGTTTACAGTTACTAAGCATGCAGTCCTGGAGACCATTAAGGAGCCTAGCATAAATTCCCCAATTGCTCCAAACAATTAACTGGTTAAATGACTTGAGCAATGTCACGTAGGATGTAAATGAAGGTAGAAAGATTCAAACCCTTCACCTTTGCCAAAGGAAAAAGCTTATTAACAAGTCAGAGCTTTAGTCCTCTGTGCTAACTGCCAGACTAGCAGTTGTTAACTAAACAGAAATATCCTTTACAGTGCAATCTTGTAGATAAGGCTGTGCCACAATGATATGCAACAATGACTACATACAGGATGCTGAAGATCAGACAGTTCTGATCATCAATCTAAATAATGTCGACTAATGACCTGACGAAAGTCAAATTCTTTGCACTTGCTGGAGGCTCTAAAGATGGTACAACAAAAATGCAATAGAAAAATGTGACATATTCAGACTATATTACACAATCTGGGCCTATTAATAAATGATTTAATTCTTTAGGGTGAATAAAGCAAAATTACAGACAATATACATTCTGTAGCAGCAGCTACTTTTCAAAAACCCACAAGCCGTACAAAAATCAGTAATAATGCTGCATTTAACATACAATTTTATTTTTATTTTCTTGGGGGGCTTACATGCTTGCAGGATACCTATATGTCATTTTTGACCGCCCTATGTCTTCTCTGTCAGACTAACAGGCTACCATTAATCACTTGTACTAGATCTTGATGTTTTTTCTTGAAAAACTGGGTTTGGCAGTTGGAATAAGGCTCTTTCCCCCTACACCTAAGGTACAGGGTTTGACTTTGAGCAAGCCCCATAACTAAGTGTGGCAACCCCCTATACCTAAGGTACAAGGTTTGACTCTGAGCAAGTCCTATAACTAAGTGTGGCATTTTACACAGACACACACACACACCTTTAGTTAACCTACTGCCATTCTGCAAGACAACTAACCTGCTGTTCTGTGAAAAGTTCCACACTCCCCTTCTGTTATGCAAGAAAAGCACCATGAGTTAAGGTCTTGTACCTCCCAAATGCTGCATGAGACAGTGAACATCTGTACACAGTTAGCTGTTGTAACTCGCTCATGCTGCTTGAGTTAAAACTAACCTATGCTGTTCCATGAGATTTTGTAACTCCCAAAAGATGCATGATTTGGTGAACACACTCCCTATATTTTTGCTGCACTCCACTCCTGTTCTGCTCTACTTTAAATATTATGGTATCCCTGTGTGCACACTTGTTCCTCATTGGCTGAAAAGCATGAAGTGGAAGGATGTGAATATGGGCAAAGCGGGAAACCTTTTCTTACACTAACAGTATGCCAGTCAATGAGAAAAAAATCAGAAAACTTTTTTTAATGTAATGTTGTGGCCAGGACCCCTGATAGCATGGGGCCCTAGGCAACTGCCTGGGTCACCTAGTGCTGGATCCAGCACTGCTCTGCATCATGTTTAATCTGTTACCATTATTTTGTAATTGTTATATCTCAAAATGACCTGACAAAGACTGTCATACTGACATGGTTTTGTTTTAGAGCCAGACTCTCTTCTTCCCACAGTATAGTCTGTTCCCATTAAATGGCATAACCAGTACACTGTTACCCTGTCTCTCTATTGACTTATAGTGCTGCTTTCTCAGCTGTAGAGAACATCACTGCATCTTTTGACATTACTCCATTTGCGTCTGAATAACAGCACACTGCTCAAAAGACTTTTCCCATCAGTTTTAATTGTTCTGCTAAAAAGCACATCTAAATGATTTACTTTTTTTTTCAAACCTCTGCTTTAAGCTGAGGTGTCGAATGGCCTACCATGATGTACTTTTGCTAATCTGCAGGTAACAATTTACACTTAATCTCAGCAGCATCTCTGTAAATGTCCCCACATTCTTTACATACTGATGCAATTTCATTGTGAAAGCAGGTTCCTAATTAGAATATTTTAGACATGGCTTCTCTTTTCCCCCTAATTCACTGGCATGCAATGACTCTATGAAATACCAAGTGATGTAACAGATACTAGAAACAAATAACAAAATTTCACAGACAGCCAAAATGATATATAGGGAAACTGTACATTCAAGTAGAAATAGGAAACAGAGACTCTTAGACATCTTTACATATGGCAGTCTTATGAGTTAGTTTACACAGAATAACTCATTAACACCTGTGTGGTCTGGAATGTCACACATCTAGCAGCACACAGGTATCACTGCATTCCAGAGCATTTTATGAAAAATCAACTTAAAAGGCACACAATAAACAAATGTGAATGTTCTGTGGACAATAATTACTATTAAAATGTATAAATAGGAATGTTATCAGTAAGAACTGCTCTTTGCAGTGACAACAGTCAGTGCATTTATAGTCTTTCCAAAAATACTATAATATGTTATTAATTCACACAAACCCAAAATTATATTTTTTGCTTAACTTTCACAAATTGTCATACAGTACACTGGAAAATGTACAACATAGCCATATATTGTTCATAGGATCATAGGTTCATAGGTTGGTACTAGGCTATCAGTCCTAGAGCCTATACAAGGCTAGCCAAACAATTCTTAGTAGACAAGCTAATCAATACAGTGTATTTCCATGTAGGGTAAAATGCTGATAAGCATTTAGAGTTTTTGTTTACTTAATAGAGACAGTAAAAAACACTTAGTTGTTCAGCAAGATCCAAAAACACACGAAAGTCACCACACGTCAGGATTTAATGAAGCTTTCAGGTCTACACCCTTCCTCAGGAAGGGTGTAGACCTGAAAGCTTCATTAAATCCTAACGTGTGGTGACTTTCGTGTGTTTTTTGGATACTTAATAGGGACCCCATATAAAGCAGTATAATTATCATATGTTTAATTTTATGGTGTTACAAACCATTAAGATGGATGTTAGAGGGGGAGATATAGTGAATTTCACTAAATACAATGAATTAAAGTGTATAATTGAACTAGGTGCAGATAAGGCACCTGGTTTAAATGGTGTCATACTATTAAAACTGGCCCTCAAGAAGCAGAGATTTGACTATTAACTTGGATTGGTTAATTAGAGGTTTTAAAAAATGTTTAAAGATTGTATAAAAGTTCATTCATGCTTTGATTATGTTTCTGATGAAGGGCATGACCCAAAAGAGCTTATTTGTTTCATTAAACGGTTGTTATTTTTTTTGGCCTGGTTGGTGATTTGCTCATCAGCATTTTACTTTTTACTTTGTTTTATGTGAGCTACAACCTTTAGAAAGTGCATCTTACAGATTCATAGGTTCATAGGTTGGTACTAGGCTATCTGCCCTTGGGCCTATACAAGCCTAGCCATAACAATTCCCTGGATATTTCTTCCCACAATATTTACTTCCCTGGACCCCTGTCTAGCAGGGCAACTGACATGATCCCCGGGGTGAATTTCCTATCTCCCATCCAATTGTCAAGGTTCTTCTTGAAGAGGGCCATTGAGGCGCCTTGCTTGACATGTATGGGCAGTCTACTCCAGAGTATGGGGAGTCTCTGGGTCAGGAACTTATCCTTCCAGCATGGTTTGTTCATTGTGATGACAAGGATTAGATCCCTGAAGCATGTGACTCTGAGGGATTGGGATTTCTTTAAGTGGAGATTGTTCAACTGCTCAGGGTTTGACATGGCCTTGTATGTTAAGCAGAGATCGCCTCTGAGTAGACGATATGCCACAGAGTACAGCTGGAGTTTTTTTTAGACAGTCAGCATGGAGCATCTGCTTTAAGCCTGTGATTCTTTTAGTGAGGTATTTCTGCAGCCTTTCCAGCTGTTGCAGATGTCTTGTAAAGTACATACCAAACAGGCCACTGTACTCTATAATGGGTCTAATGAGGGATGAGTACAGTGGGACAATGACATCCTTTTTTCTGGATGAAAAGCCCTTAGTGATGAGGTGTTTCACATAGGATTTCCTGACTGTTGTCGTGATGTGGTCATCGAAGCTGAGACCACTGTCCACCTGTGTCCCTATGTCTCTCATCACACTTTTGGTGTTTAGTGTACTGCTACCTATGTGGTAATTCATGGGTACATGTTTTTTCCCAAAGGGGATAACTATATATTTCTTGGCATTATGCTTGAGCCCATGTCTCTGGCACCAAGCATCTGTTTCTGTAAGGCCCTTTTGTAGAATATCTGCATAATTTGGGGATTCAATAATGGCTCCCTGTTTGCAGTCATCTGCAAACTTTGTTAGCCAGAGTCCCTTAGTGTTGGCCTGTACTTCAGAGAAGTTGATGCCAGACAAGAGCGGTCCCAGGACTGTACCCTGAGGTACTCCACTTGTCACTTGTCTGGAGCTGGATTTGGAGTCGGCTACTTTTACAGTCTGGGTTCTGTCAGTAAGCCAGTTGGCAACCCATCGAGTGATGTAGGGATTTATGCCCAGCTTAGTAAGTTTATCTATGATTCCAGAGTGGGGGATGGTGTCGAAGGCCTTGGTGAGGTCCAGACATGCTGTGTGGACCGCCTTACCCTTGTCCACAGCTCTGGAGACTGATTCGAAGAAGTCAATCAGGTTCAGGAGACAAGATCAGCTCTTCACGAACCCAAACTGGGTGGGGTCCAGTGTTTGACAGTTGCCTGTGTCTTTGTTTATAAGTTCCATAATAATGATTTCCATGCCCTTGCAGATCAGGCTCGTCAGATTGATGGGATGGTAGTTTCCGGGATCCAAGGTGGATCGCCCCTTGTGGAGTGGAATAACTGTAGCTGTGCTCCACTCAGTGGGCATGAAGCCTGAAGTGAGGCTATGATTAAACATGACACCTAGGTGAGGTGCCAGTTCATTTTGTGGTTCATGTAGTACACAGCCCGGGATGCCATCTGGTCCCATGGATGCTGTATTTTTAGCTTTGGAGAGTGTGGTTTCTACATATGTGGCCGTGATTACCGGAATTTCGCAATCTTTTCGTATTGAGATGGGCCCTTTAGGGGGTGAGAGGGGGGTGAAGTTGGCACTAAATCGATCTGACAGGATATTGGCAATATCCTTGTGATCAGTATATTTAATGCCATTCTGTTGTAGCTCAGAGCAGATCTGAGCATTGCCATTTAGATTCTTGACATAACTACAGAATGCATTGTGATTGTCTTTGGAATCTTTGGCAATTTTATTTTCATAACTAGCTCTGGAGGATTTTATGAGGATTATATTGGAACACTTTGGTTAAATGGACACAGGCCTTCTTTCATATGACAGCAAGAAATTCATCTCTGAGTTTATGCTTATTTAGATATTTACAGAAATATGAAAACATATGCTTAATTTTCTAATTAGTAATATAACTAACAGTGAATATCTCTCAAGATGTGCAATTTAAAGTGCAAATATCAAAGACAGTTTTCTTCAACATCTAAAGTTTCACCTGATGACATGTAGCAGTTTGCAAGTTACTTGTTTTTTTTTTTAATATTAAGTACATATGGAAACATTGCTTATTTGCATAATTACTAGCAAACAGCTAGCAATATCTCAAGTACAGTGTGATATAAACTGACAATGACAATGAATGTTCCTGTTTTTCACCATGTATTTCATACCATATTCCTTAGCATGCACATCTCTCACTTATGAAAGTACAATCATAAATGCTCTAAGCCTGACTGAATCATACTTTTCCTCTTATTTCTCTTCTTGCTATACCCCTTCCTCCTGGGCTATCACCCCTCTGCAGCATTAATCAATAGAAGCTAACTTTATACTAGTACTTGTGTTTTCCTGCCTTTTCTCTTTCTCCTTCTTTCACTTAATGAATAATAATTTTCAAATATTGTGTAAACTTGGGCTTGATTGTACCTGAAACCTACTAAAGACTTTGTACTTGATTGTTTCTTAAACCTATGCCAAGCCTCTGTACTATTGTTCACAAAATAACTTTTGTTTTCCAACCATTTTTTGCTCCCTAATGTATTGGAATCTAGACATTTTTTAATTTTGTATTCTGTAATTTACTTAAGCTTGGAGCTTTTCTCCTCGGGCCTCTACTGAAAATGGACATGTATCCAGCTAGACTAGCCCGGTCAACAAATATAAAATAAATAAATAAAAATATGAAAATATGAATAATAGGTGGCAATCAGTGATCAATTTCTCCACTGCAGGACATCCTAGATTAACAATCTTAGTGTCACTTTGTTAATAAATACTTGTCCTTTCTAATATTGCCTATTATTAACTGGTAAATCCCTTATTTAAAGAAGCCAGATTCAAAAAAATCTGTACATCACAAGGAGCTATGGGTGTTAACTGGAAGTATTCAAAAAGGTGCTATAGGTGTGAGTGAGATAAAGATCACTTTTCTGTTAGAAAATCTGACATTCAACTGCCTTTGTCCTTTAACCACTGATGTGGGATGCAGTTATATGTCTTGTGCAGTCAACCTAGACTATATCCATGGCTGGTAATCAATCTGTTAAAATGCAAAAGAAGATGAACTACTCAAGTATGCTTAGAGACTAGCAGAGCTAAACTTCTGCACTATAACAGAATCAGAGGGAACCTTATACAGATGTAATTGAATTTGGATACCGGCTAACAGCCAAGGCATATTTATCACTCAAAAAACAGGGAAGGGTGATTGCATATAACAGTTCTTATGTGGAATTAACTATCTACATCAAATGCAGTAAATCAATAACTTTCAATACTTTTTAAATTCTTTAAAAATAATTTCAGTGATTCTACAGATAAAACAAAGTGCCAGGACTATAAGAAAGTTTTACTTATGGCCCCAGATTTCCGGGTCTGAAAGAATGTCGTCTTTATGGTCCCTGTCTGCAAGGTCTAAAAGGGCAAGGACTTCATGGTTCCTGGCTGCAGCTCTAAAAGGCCACGGTCTCTATTATCCTTGGCTGACAGAGTCAGTATTCAAGTCTATTCTCTACTGCTTTGATTATGGCAAATTTTGACCAAGGATATGTGGGAGAAATTGGCTTAATGGAGAATACTTCCAGTCTCCCAATAGTATTGGTTGAAGTGCCTGAAGTTGCTGATCCTCATCTTGGCTGTAAGCTTACTTAAGAATGTATGAACTTGTGAGGCAACTCACTTAGAGTTGTATGTTCTGATATTTCTGTTCCAGGAAAGTGCAGCTTGTGGTGCAACCCACTGCAAGCCTTTGGAACTCAATACATCATTCCACAGGAAGGAATTCTGTTATTTTCATCCCCACTTTTGATATCAAACTAAATAAGTCTGCACTTTTCACACTCTTCCTGTTCCTACTTTACACACAATTTTTGCACGTGTAGAAAGGGTAATAGGATTCAACAATGCACTGGTCTAGTGCACAACATGAAGGCTCTGAGTTGTTAAGCTGCTTCTTACACCCAAGTTGCAGGCTGAGTTCTTCCACCTCCAATTGCCTACTGTGTGAATATCAGCAAGTCACTTAACCAGACAGTGCTCCCATGTCACCCCACGAAAAGGGGACACATATCTAGTGAGCTTACATGGCCAGCAAATAAAAAAATAAAACTGGTACACAACAAATATTGTATCCACCACTCTGCAAACCCTTTCCCAACTCCAGAAAACTTCCTGCCAGTTAAGGTTTGGATTGAAAAAAGCCATAACACAAGATATGCTCATTTGTAAGCTGGCTGCAGTGGTTGGCTTTTTATGT